>NC_042994.1:22532775-22560275 GCF_901001165.1 Salmo trutta
GAGAGAGAGAGAGACAGAGAGAGAGAGAGAGGTGATAGAAAAGACGGATAGAGGCATCTATGGATCAACGCATCAATACACTTTCATGCAGACTGGAGGCTGTCTATAGAGGAGAGAACCAGAGTTATTCTGTCACTGGAGGCTGTCTACAGAGGAGAGAACCAGAGTTATTCTGTCACTGGAGGCTGTCTATAGAGGAGAGAACCAGAGTTATTCTGCCACTGGAGGCTGTCTATAGAGGAGAGAACCAGAGTTATTCTGTCACTGGAGGCTGTCTATAGAGGAGAGAACCAGAGTTATTCTGTCACTGGAGGCTGTCTATAGAGGAGAGAACCAGAGGTATTCTACAACTGGAGGCTGTCTATAGAGGAGAGAACCAGAGTTATTCTACCACTGGAGGCTGTCTACAGAGGAGAGAACCAGAGTTATTCTACCACTGGAGGCTGTCTATAGAGGAGAGAACCAGAGTTATTCTGTCAATAGAGGGCGACCTCCCTCCATCTCTCCCTCCATCTCTCTCTCCCTCCATCTATCCCTCCATCACTCTCCCTCCATCTCTCTCTCCCTCCATCTATCCCTCCATCTATCCCTCCATCTATCCCTCCATCTCAGCTCTGTGAGTCTCGTCACAGCGGTACATGCTGATGAGACAGGTACTGAGTTTACTGACAGCACCAGTGGAGGCTGGTGAGGGGAGGACTAATTATAGTAATGGCTAGAATGGAACGTATCAAACAGATAGAAATATATTGCTGCTTTATTGATAAATACACACAGTCTCATTTCCCATCAAGTGGAGTAAAATACACTGAATAATCAAAGGTTTCTAGAAACTACAAACTGAAGAATGAACGAACAAACAAATAAATAAATATATGAAAAAATGTCAAATTAAAATGTTGAATAGAAATATGAATGAAGGAATGAACGAACGAACAAATTAATAAATTATTAAATGAAAATATTAACTAATTAACAAATGAATGATCAAATAAATGAATTAACTAAAAACACAAATGATGAAATTAAAACATGAATTAATTCTGTGCCATACAGATCAGTGACAGTAGTAGACTATGTAGCAGAGTGTTTAATGGTGCAGTACATTATGAGGTGTCTACAGTAGTAGACTATGTAGCAGAGTGTTTAATGGTGCAGTACATTATGAGGTGTCTACAGTAGTAGACTATGTAGCAGAGTGTTTAATGGTGCAGTACATTATGAGGTGTCTACAGTAGTAGACTATGTAGCAGAGTGTTTAATGGTGCAGTTACATTATGAGGTGTCTACAGTAGTAGACTATGTAGCAGAGTGTTTAATGGTGCAGTACATTATGAGGTGTCTACAGTAGTAGACTATGTAGCAGTGTTTAATGGTGCAGTACATTATGAGGTGTCTACAGTAGTAGACTATGTAGCAGAGTGTTTAATGGTGCAGTACATTATGAGGTGTCTACAGTAGTAGACTATGTAGCAGAGTGTTTAATGGTGCAGTACATTATGAGGTGTCTACAGTAGTAGACTATGTAGCAGAGTGTTTAATGGTGCAGTACATTATGAGGTGTCTACAGTAGTAGACTATGTAGCAGAGTGTTTAATGGTGCAGTACATTATGAGGTGTCTACAGTAGTAGACTATGTAGCAGTGTTTAATGGTGCAGTACATTATGAGGTGTCTACAGTAGTAGACTATGTAGCAGAGTGTTTAACGGTGCAGTACATTATGAGGTGTCTACAGTAGTAGACTATGTAGCAGAGTGTTTAATGGTGCAGTACATTATGAGGTGTCTACAGTAGTAGACTATGTAGCAGAGTGTTTAATGGTGCAGTACATTATGAGGTGTCTACAGTAGTAGACTATGTAGCAGTGTTTAATGGTGCAGTACATTATGAGCTGTCTACAGTAGTAGACTATGTAGCAGTGTTTAATGGTGCAGTACATTATGAGCTGTCTACAGTAGTAGACTATGTAGCAGAGTGTTTAATGGTGCAGTACATTATGAGGTGTCTACAGTAGTAAACTATGTAGCAGAGTGTTTAATGGTGCAGTACATTATGAGGTGTCTACAGTAGTAGACTATGTAGCAGAGTGTTTAATGGTGCAGTACATTATGAGGTGTCTACAGCTGTTGGGTCAGTGTCTTGGTGGTTACTAGCCTCAGAGTCTTTACTGAAGGAAACAGTAACATAGTGGAGACAGGCTGGATCTCTGGGGAAGTTGACAGTAGCATAGTGGAGACAGGCTGGATCTCTGGGGAATTTGACAGTAACATAGTGGAGACAGGCTGGATCTCTGGGGAAGTTGACAGTAGTATAGTGGAGACAGGCTGGATCTCTGGGGAAGTTGACAGTAGCATATCGGAGACAGGCTGGATCTCTGGGGAAGTTGACAGCAGCATAGTGAAGACAGGCTGGATCTCTGGTGAAGTTGACAGTAGCATAGTGGAGACAGGCTGGATCTCTGGGGAAGTTGACAGTAGCATAGTGGAGACAGGCTGGATCTCTGGGGAAGTTGACAGTAGCATAGTGGAGTCAGGCTGGATCTCTGGTGAAGTTGACAGTAGCATAGTGGAGACAGGCTGGATCTCTGGTGAAGTTGACAGTAGCATGGTGGAGACAGGCTGGATCTCTGGTGAAGTTGACAGTAGCATAGTGAAGACAGGCTGGATCTCTGGGGAAGTTGACAGTAGCAGAGGTCACACTGTCTGGAACCTGTGTAGACGAACCAACATTAGAGTAGATGTCATCTGGACAAGGATTTGTTGATGTGGCATAGATGGGGTTAGTAATATTTCCTGTGTCTGGCTCCTGGTTGGTTGTCAAGGAGTCAGGCACCAACGGCCTGGCAGAGTGTTTGGCTGCTGAAGAGGAAAACAAACGTAGATTATTTATTTATTTTTTATATATTTTTTATGATTTATTTTGTTTTATTTATTTATAAAATCTGTATTTACTTTTTTACATATTTGTTAATTGTTTAGATAATGATTGCGTGTGATAACTAGTGTACCTGTTGGTCTCCTGTCTCTGTCTCTCCTCTGTCTAAAGAACATGAACAGCAGCAGACCCAGCAGTAGTAGAACAACACCCAGACCAACACCAGAGAACATCACATCACCTAGAACACCCAGAACAACACCAGAGAACATCACATCACCTAGAACACCCAGACCAACACCAGAGAACATCACATCACCTAGAACACCCAGAACAACACCAGAGAACATCACATCACCTAGAACACCCAGAACAACACCAGAGAACATCACATCACCTAGAACACCCAGACCAACACCAGAGAACATCACATTACCTAGAACACCCAGACCAACACCAGAGAACATCACCTAGAACACCCAGAACAACACCAGAGAACATCACATCACCTAGAACACCCAGACCAACACCAGAGAACATCACCTAGAACACCCAGACCAACACCAGAGAACATCACATCACCTAGAACACCCAGAACAACACCAGAGAACATCACATCACCTAGAACACCCAGACCAACACCAGAGAACATCACATCACCTAGAACACACAGACCAACACCAGAGAACATCACATCACCTAGAACACCCAGACCAACACCAGAGAACATCACCTAGAACACCCAGAACAACACCAGAGAACATCACATCACCTAGAACACCCAGACCAACACCAGAGAACATCACCTAGAACACCCAGAACAACACCAGAGAACATCACATCACCTAGAACACCCAGAACAACACCAGAGAACATCACATCACCTAGAACACCCAGAACAACACCAGATAACATCACCTAGAACACCCAGAGACAGTACACAGGCATAATGTTACAGTGATGCTACATTTAGCTAGTCTCTACTGTACTGTACTTCTGTGTTTCTTCCATTTCAGCGGGAGGGAGGAGGGAAGACAACATTAGACAGAGAAACAGGTGGTGTTGAGGAGAGCATGAATAAAGATGAAATGTTAATGATGAGGTATCAATAATACGAGCCAGATTATACATTCTTATATTAAGAATCAGGCAAAGTCAGTGTGTTTTTTTTGTGGTTCAATCTCATTCACTGTCTGGAGGTGGGAGATGTAATGACTAGTTTCCACCACAAGGTGGTGTATCTTTACATTCAATGTTTTGGTTTATAAGGGTCAGATGCTCGGTAGTTGTAGTCCCTGTTACAGTATGATTCTTGGCGGCTGTAGTCCATGTTACAGTATGATGCTTGGGAGCTGTAGTCCATGTTACAGTATGGTGCTTGGAGGTTGTAGTCCATGTTACAGTATGGTGCTTGGTAGTTGTAGTCTAGGTTGCAGTTTGATGCTTGGTAGTTGTAGTCTAGGTTACAGTTTGATGCTTGGTAGTTGTAGTCCATGTTACAGTATGGTGCTTGGTAGTTGTAGTCTAGGTTACAGTTTGAGGCTTGGTAGTTGTAGTCCATGTTACAGTGTGATGCTTTTTTAAATTTTGCCTTTATTTAACTACGCAAGTCAGATAAGAACAAATTCTTATTTTCAATGACGGCCTAGGAACAGTGGGTTAACTGCCTTGTTCAGGGGCAGAAGGACAGATTTTTACATTACCTTTACCGATCATGCAACATTTCGGTTACAAGTCCAACGCTCTAACCACTAGGCTACCTGCCGCCCCAGATGGTAGTTGTAGTCCATGTTACAGTGTGATGCACGGTTATTGTAGTCCATGTTACAGTGTGATGCATGTGCATTATGTTAACTTGTGTTCTAGTCATGTCTGTGGTGGTGATGCTGTTGTTACCTTGTGTTCTAGTCATGTCTGTGGTGGTGATGCTGTTGTTACCTTGTGTTCTAGTCATGTCTGTGGTGGTGATGCTGTTGTTACCTTGTGTTCTAGTCATGTCTGTGGTGGTGATGCTGTTGTTACCTTGTGTTCTAGTCATGTCTGTGGTAGTGATACTGTTGTTACCTTGTGTTCTAGTCATGTCTGTGGTGGTGATGCTGTTGTTACCTTGTGTTCTAGTCATGTCTGTGGTGGTGATGCTGTTGTTACCTTGTGTTCTAGTCATGTCTGTGGTGGTGATGCTGTTGTTACCTTGTGTTCTAGTCATGTCTGTGGTGGTGATGCTGTTGTTACCTTGTGTTCTAGTCATGTCTGTGGTGGTGATGCTGTTGTTACCTTGTGTTCTTGTCATGTCTGTGGTGGTGATGCTGTTGTTACCTTGTGTTCTAGTCATGTCTGTGGGTGGTGATGCTGTTCTTACTGTTCCATTGGTCCTATCTGTTGGAACATTATGAGTCACATAAGTTAGGTGAAAACCCCCAACAATATATGAGAGAGAGAGAGAGAGAGAGAGAGAGAGAGAGAGAGAGAGAGAGAGAGAGAGAGAGAGAGAGAGAGAGAGAGAGATGTAGGTGTGTAGTATTCAGAGAGGGATATATATATATAGATGTAGGTGTGCAGTCTTTAGAGAGGGAGGTATATATGTATAGATGTAGGTGCGTGGTCTTCAGAGAGCCATGTCTCTTAGGGTAATATATGTACCAGTAGTGGAGTTTGAGGAGTCAGTTGTCATGGTGATGTTTGTTGATGGGTGTGTCGTGGAGAGTAGAGGTCTGGAGGTGACAGAGCCAGGGTTGGGAGGAACAGGAGCTGTAGAGAGAGGAAAGGAGAGAGAGAGAGAGATAATACATCAACACTAATATATAACGTGTAAAATGTAGTCAGACTTAAGCACACTGATAGGACGTCTTAGACACCAACCTCTGTCCACAGTGATCCTGACTTCAGTCTTGTTATACCACCACCATGTGTTTATTCCACACCAGTAGGTCCCTGAATCCTCTAGGATCAGGTTAGTGATCGTCACAGTGAAGACTCTTCTCTCTGTGTCATCATACAGAGAGTATCTCCCTTTATGAGTCCACGCTGGGTTCTGATGCGTTTGGGTTTTGATTAAATAAACCCGGCAGGCCCAGATCCCTTTAGAGAGGTACTTCTGGTACATCTCAAACCCCCGGTCATAAGGACACTGAATGCTAGAATTTCCTCCTTCTGTCCGTCTCTTTGTGATCACTCCTGACATCACACAGCTCACAGCTATGAAACAACCAAAGAAACACATTCACATCATCTCTACAATAACAGTTTCCATAGTCACCATGTTTCACAGACAGTCAGGTAAGGGAGATAGTTGAGTGACAGGTAGAGAATGTTTAATCATCTGGGACTGAGTGATACAGTACATTTATGTGTTCAGGACTACAGCAATACAGTAAAACAGTGTTGAAGGATAAAGAAAAGTACAGTATTGATCACTGTAGTATAAGAATTGAGTGATGTGTTCAGTGAGTAACACAGTTCAATATGAGGTGTGTATTAATGTATTGAGGTCTGATAGTAACAGTTCAATATGGGGTGTGTAATAATGTATTGAGGTCTGATAGTAACAGTTCAATATGGGGTGTGTATTAATGTATTGAGGTCTGATAGTAACAGTTCAATATGGGGTGTGTATTAATGTATTGAGGTCTGATAGTAACAGTTCAATATGGGGTGTGTATTAATGTATTGAGGTCTAATAGTAACAGTTCAATATGGGGTGTGTATTAATGTATTGATGTCTGATAGTAACAGTTCAATATGGGGTGTGTATTAATGTATTGAGGTCTGATAGTAACAGTTCAATATGGGGTGTGTATTAATGTATTGAGGTCTGATAGTAACAGTTCAATATGGGGTGTGTATTAATGTATTGAGGTCTTATAGTAACAGTTCAATATGGGGTGTGTATTAATGTATTGAGGTCTGATAGTAACAGTTCAATATGGGGTGTGTATTAATGTATTGAGGTCTTATAGTAACAGTTCAATATGGGGTGTGTATTAATGTACAAAAAATATATACATTATAATATCATCTTTGTATATCAAAATTGTTGTAATGTGGTTAACTATAAAAATGGAAATGAAAAGTATTCAGATCTGAAAGATTATATTCAACCAGAGTGTCTATAGATAATGGGAAAAGTCTAGACTTGACTGTTACACTTGAATCATTCCCAAGGTGAATTGCTCGGCCCTCTGCACTATGACACCACACACTATTGTAGAGACTTTGATATTACCGGCCTCAATTGATACGGTGAAACCAAGGAGGCAGAGGCACAGAAACTCACATCAATACCTTTGTCAGATAACTGTTAAACAAAGAATTTATGCTATTGCTAGCAGTATAACTCTGACTGAATGACTAAAATGTTTCGCATTGAGAGAGGAAGTGATTTAATTCACAATGGATGTAAAATACAAAGACTTGGTTGACTATCTGTGTAAGAAAATGTGTCTCCTTGTAACGCTTGGGCGTAGTGGGTGCAGAGTCAGGAGCAGGAGGCAGAGAATGCAGGGTAGTGTTATTTATTCAACACACAACGGCAAAACACAAGCCACCCCAACAGCGTACTAGAGCGCACACAAAAACCAAAGTGCCCAAACACATGGAACAGAACAGGTCGGCGCAAAATACGCACTTGCACCTCAAAATACAAATGAGCGTGCATTCACAAGCAATACAACGAATAAATAATCCCGCACACAGAGCAGGCAGGCCTCCTGGCTAAAATAGCCCAGTTAATCAGCCCAAACCAAAAACAGGTGCACACAATAAACGAAAAGGGGGAAAAGGGAATCAGTGGCAGCTAGTAGGCCGGCGACGACGGCCGCTGAGCGCCACCCGAACAGGAGGGGGAGCTACCTTCGGTAGGAGTTGTGACACTCCTTGCCTATATAACAGACATATTTGGTAAACAGAATGAACTGAATGCAAGCATGCAGGGGAAATACAAGAGCATTCTACTGATGAGTGACCCAATCAGTGGATTCAGATGAGAGGAAAGAATTGTTATTGGAGAGATTCTTTCAAAAGCCTTCTAACAGAAAACAACATCACTAAGTGTCCCATACGAGTGATGACTGCTCACCTCCAATGCTTGGAAGAGCTCTTTGGGACCTACTTCCCAAAGTGATCCTGGCTCAGTTGACATGCTGGTAAGTGAAATCAAACAGCTGATCAAGCTGTCATGTGACCGAATGCTGCAGACAACTCATTCACGGGTCACTACGGAGCAGTTTGGGTTTCTGACTCAAAGGGAATACCCTGCCGTCTCCCTCTGAGCATTAATGCAGCTTTCAAAACAACTGGGAACTGGGAAACCTCAGACATCCAACTTCAGTGAGTTCAACACAACTGGGAAGTCTGGGAAAAAAACGATCTCCGACTGGGAAAAAATTGGTTTAAATGGTCATCCAACTCGGAATTCCAAGTCGGGAACACGGGCCTCTTTCTAGAGCACCAACCTGAAGATCACTGATGTCATGATTTGACCTTGTTTTTTTCCGACTTCCCCATTGTCTTGAAAGCACCATAAATGCAGAGAATGCCAGACCCCTCATAACTTAGCCTACAGTTCTGACTTGTTGGTGCACATGTAGCCTATAGCCTGATTTAGAGAAATGTAATCATCGAATATTGTAAGATCTTTCATTGTTTGCTAATATGCCCCCTTTTTGATCCTACGGTTCTGACTTGGTGTTCAGGGAAAATACTGTAAGAACGACCCATGTTCTGAATCCTGTCACTGTACATTTCAAAGTGCTGAACAAATAGTTATATTGACTACGTCCGTCCTAGCTAGCTCATTAATGTCTTAATCGAAATTACGGATATCCTCTTATCAGCTCATGGTCCCACTAACTAGAAACCGTGGATGATTGGCGGCATTTGCGCAAAACTGAAAGCGCGAACAACTTAATTTAACCATGGAAAGAGGTCTGGGAATATGGCTGAATATAAACAGCGAAGTTATTCCCTCCGCGAAGGCAATGAAACAAGCGGAATGCCGGTACAGGGACAAAGTGGACTCTCAATTCCCACTAACAAGGACTGCACCCCCCCCCCCCTCTCCTTCTCAGTGGCAGATGGGAGTTAAACATTTAAACGTGCTAACCCTTGCAAGGCTGCTGGCCCAGACAGCATCCCAAGCCGCGTCCTCAGAGCATGCACAGACCAGCTGGCTGGTGTGTTAACGGACATATTCAATCGCTCCCTATCCCAGTCTGCTGTCCCCACATGCCTCAAGATGGTCACCATAGTTCCTGTACCCAAGAAGGCAAAGATAACTGAACTAAATGACTACTGCCCCGTAGCACTCACTTCTGTCATCATGAAGTGCTTTGAGAGACTATCCAAGGATCATATCACCACCACCTTACCTGTCACCCTAGACCCACTTCAGTTTGCTTACCGCCCCAACAGGTCCACAGACAATGCAATCGCCATCACACTGCACACTGCCCTATCCTATCTGGACAAGAGGAATACCTATGTAAGAATGCTGTTCATTGACTACAGCTCAGCATTCAACACCATAGTACCCTCCAAGCTCATCATCAAGCTGGAGGCCCTGGGTCTCAACCCCGTCCTGTGAAATTGGGTGCTGAACTTTCTGAAGGGCCGCCCCCTGGTGGTGAAGGTAGGAAGCAACATCTCCACTTCCCTGACCCTCAACATTGGGGCCCCATAAGGGTGCATGCCCCTCCTGTACTCCATGTTCACCCACGACTGCGTGGCCATGCACGCCTCCAACTCAATCATCAAGTTTGTAGACGACACAACAGTGGTGGGCTTAATTACCAACAACAACGAGACAGCCCACAGGGAGGAGGTGAGGGCACTCGGAGTGTGGTGTCAGGAAAATAACCTCTCACTCAATGTCAACAAAACAAAGGAGATGATCGTGGACTTCAGGAAACAGCAGAGGGAGCACCCCCCTATCCTCATCGAAGGTATAGCAGTGGAGAAGGTGGAAAGTTTTAAGTTCCTTGGTGTACACATCACAGACAAACTCTAATGGTCCACCCACACAGACAGTGTGGTGAAGAAGGCGCAACAGCGAAACCCTGACAAACTTTTACAGATGCACAATCGAAGGCATCCTGTCGGGCTGTATCACAGCCTGGTATGGCAACCGCACCGCCCTCAACTGCAAGGCTCTCCAGATGGTGGTGCGGTCTGCCCAACGCATCACCGGAGACAAACTACCTGCCCTCCATGACACCTACAGCACCTGATGTAACAGGAAGGCCAAGAAGATAATCAAGGACAACAACCATCCGAGCCACTGCTTGTTCACCCCGCTACCATCCAGAAGGCGAGGTCAGTACAGGTGCATCAAAGCTGGGACCGAGAGACTGAAAAACAACTTCTATCTCAAGGCCATCAGACTGCTGAACAGCCATCACTAACACAGAGAGGCTGCTGCCTATATTGAGACCCAATCACTGTCCGGTTTATTAAGTGGATCACTAGTCACTTTTAACAATGCCACTTTTTATAATGCCACTTTAATAATGTTTCATATCCTACATTACTCATATCACATGTATACACTGTATTTTATACCATCTATTGCACCTTGCCAATGCCGCTCGGCCATCGCTCATCCATATATTTATATGTATATATTCTCATTCACCCATTTAGATTTGTGTGTATTAGTTAGTTGTTGGGGAATTGTTAGATTACTTGTTAGATTACTTGTCAGATATTAATGCACTGTCGGAACTAGAAGCACAAGCATTAACATCTGCTAAACATGTATATGTGACAAATAACATTTGATTTGATTCATGCCATAGTTTGTACATCTCAACAGTGGGGGAACCGTTTGACACTGTTATAGTGCAATGAATGTATTGAATAGTGTTCTGTAGTGACATTGCTGGCCTGCATCCCCCAAACATTGTTGGGGTAGTTTGCCCCACTAAGGTTTACATGTTAAAATCTATACTGTATTTTAGTTACACTGTTTATACACCACATATTTAATTTATATCCTGGATTCTTGACATAGCTCAATCTAATATATTCACTGCTGTACATATCAATCTTAGTGTATCTACTGCTGTACATATCAATCTTAGTGCATATACTGCTGTACATATCATTCTTAGTGAATCTACTGCTGTACATATCATTCTTAGTTTATCTACTGCTGTACATATCATTCTTAGTTGATCTTGTGTAAATCCCCCTGGTGGACATATGTATAGATAGCATTATGATACTGCTACAGTGCTATTTGGGTTGTTAATTGGATTCATCCCACCATTCTTGATTTCTTGAATTTTTTTGTAATTTTCATTACATTTCAATTGTTTGACGTTTGAATCCATTGTTAGGAGCTAGTAACATAAACATTTCACTGCACCACTAATAACACCTGCTAAACACTGTCAGTGACCAGTAGACTTTGATTTTAATCTTACTTTAACTCTGCACAAATCCAGTCAAAAGACAACATATCAACCATTTCAGGTTTAGTATTATCAGAAGAAACAAGCTCAGCACTATTGACCTTTCTGCTACTATAAATACATATGTTCATTTCCTTGTTTACTATGTAAATATATGATCCAGACAGTAATACAGACAGACAGACAGACAGACAGACAGACAGACAGACAGACAGACAGACAGACAGACAGACAGACAGACAGACAGACAGACAGACAGACAGACAGACAGACAGACAGACAGACAGACAGACAGACAGACAGACCTCACCTGAGAGGAGACAGCAGGAGAAAACATGGAGTATCTTCATTCTGGTCAATTACTCCTCAGTTACTATACCGTTAAAGTTACTTTACTACCACAGTTACTATACTGTTAAAGTTACTTTACTACCACAGTTACTATACTGTTAACGTTACTTTACTATCACAGTTACTATACTGTTAAAGTTACTTTACTATTCTACCAGCTAGCACAGGTCCACAACAGCTTCTCTGTCAGCTACTAGTTTGACAGCAGTGTTACTGAAATGATCTTTCTTCCACAACTCTCTCTCCCCCATGTCAGAGAGACGGAAGTGGTAGTGATGGAGGTGGTGGAGGTTTGGGCGTTAGCTTACACATCCTGTTGGTTTCTATGTAGTGACCTCAGTGTGTGCAGGTCTATCTGTGCTGCAGAGTGAAACTGGTTCAAACCGGCCGGAGGTTAGACTTCTAAACCAGCAAGCTGTGGTGACTAAGGGTTAAAACTGTCAACTTCTCTGTTCTAAAGTTACCATGTTTGTTTCAGCAGAGGAGGAACACATTGTTGACATGATGACATTATAGTTAAAGTACACATCAATATATTTTATTATATTAATCCACATATGTTTACATTGATTGAGAAAGGACGGTGCAGAATGGATTTCCAAAAGTTAAAATGTTACAAAGACTAACACTGTACTAACAGTATCCTGTCTCTGTGTGAAGTTAATGGTGTCATCATTTTAGTTTGGATCTGTTGTGTTGAGGGTTTGGTAGGTGGAGTCTTGGGTTGCTGTGTTGAGGGTTTGGTAGGTGGAGTCTTGGGTTGCTGTGTTGAGGGTTTGGTAGGTGGAGTGTTGGGTCTGTTGTGTTGAGGGTTTGATAGGTGGAGTGTTGGGTCTGTTGTGTTGAGGGTTTGGGAGGTGGAGTGTTGGGTTGGGTTGTTGTATTGAGGGTTTGGTAGGTGGAGTCTTGGGTTGTTGTGTTGAGGGTTTGGTAGGTGGAGTCTTGGGTTGTTGTGTTGAGGGTTTGGTAGGTGGAGTCTTGGGTTGTTGTATTGATATAATATAACAGATGATCTTTGCTGTCAGGAAGAGGGGACTAGAGAAGTCAGATCAATGTTTTATTCAGTTAAGAACGTACAATTGCTTAAACAAGTCAGACAAAATCACTTCATAAAACCACCACAATAAAATGATGACAGATTTATATTAAACCAAAAATAATTCCCCTTAACACAACACATCCCCCTGGTCCAGACACATTCCCCTTAACACAACACATCCCCATGGTCCAGACACATTTCCCTTAACACAACACATCCCCCTGGTCCAGACACATTCCCCTTAACACAACACATCCCCCTGGTCCAGACACATTCCCCTTAACACAACACATCCCCCTGGTCCAGACACATTCCCCTTAACACAACACATCCCCTGGTCCAGACACATTCCCCTTAACACAACACATCCCCCTGGTCCAGACACATCCCATTAACACAACACATCCCCCTGGTCCAACACATTCCCATTAACACACTCCCCCTGGTCCACACACATTCCCCTTAACACAACACATCCCCCTGGTCCAGACACATTCCCCTTAACACAACACATCCCCCTAGGTCCAGACACATTCCCCTTAACACAACACATCCCCCTGGTCCAGACACATTCCCCTTAACACAACACATCCCCCTGGTCCAGACACATTCCCCTTAACACAACACATCCCCCTGGTCCAGACACATTCCCCTTAACACAACACATCCCCTTGGTCCAGACACATTCCCCTTAACACAACACATCCCCTTTGTCCAGTAACACATCCCCTGGTCCAGACACATTCCCCTTAACACAACACATCCCCTTTGTCCAGACACATTCCCCTTAACACAACACATCCCCCTAGTCCAGACACATTCCCCTTAACACAACACATCCCCATGGTCCAGACACATTCCCCTAAACACAACACATCCCCCTGGTCCAGGCAGTATTTGGCTAGGGGGCAGTATTTGCAAAGCCGGATAAAAAAACTTACCCGATTTAAACTGGTTACTACTCTTGCCCAGAAACGAGAATATGCATATAATTAGTAGATTTGGATAGAAAACACTCTACAGTTTCTAAAACTGTTTGAATGGTGTCTGTGAGTATAACAGAACTCATATGGCAGGCCAAAACCTGAGAAGATTCCATAAGGGAGTGCCCTTTCTGACAATTTGTTCTCCTTCTGTGGCATCTCTATCAAAAATACAGCATCTCTGCTGTAACGTGACATTTTCTAAGGCTTCCATTGGCTCTCAGAAGGCGCCAGAAAGTGGAATGACGTCTCTGCAGTCTCTGGGCGAAGAACAGCAGGAGTTTTTGTGAGTGGTCAGGCAGGGAACAATGACACTGGAGATGCGCGTCCACGAGACGACCATGTTCTTCTTTCAGTCTTTGAATAAATACAACGTCGCCCGGTTGGAATATTATCGCTATTTTACGAGAAAAATCGCATAAAAATTGATTTTAAACAGCGTTTGACATGCTTTGAAGTACGGTAATGGAATATTTGTAATTTTTTTGTAACGAAACGCACACGCGCGTCACCCTTCGGATTGTGACCTGAAGTAGAAGTCCTGGGAGTGCATTCTGACGAAGAACAGCAAAGGTAATTCAATTTTTCTTATAGTAAATCTGAGTTTGGTGAGGGCCAAACTTGGTGGGTGTCAAATTAGCTAGCCATGATGGCCGGGCTATCTACTCAGAATATTGCAAAATGTGCTTTCACCGAAAAGCTATTTTAAAATCTGACACCGCGATTGCATAAAGGAGTTCTGTATCTATAATTCTTTAAATAATTGTTATGTATTTTGTGAACGTTAATCGTGAGTAATTTAGTAAATTCACCGGAAGTTTGCGGTGGGTATGCTAGTTCTGAACATCACATGCTTATGTAAAAAGCTGTTTTTTGATATAAAAATGAACTTGATTGAACAAAACATGCATGTATTGTAAAACATAATGTCCTAGGAGTGTCATCTGATGAAGATCATCAAAGGTTAGTGCTGCATTTAGCTGTGGTTTTGGATTTTGTAACATATATGCTTGCTTTGAAATTGGCTGTGTGATTATTTTTGGCAGGGTACTCTCCTGACATAATCTAATGTTTTGCTTTCACTGTAAAGCCTTTTTGAAATCGGACAGTGTGGTTAGATTAACGAGAGTCTTGTCTTTAAAATTGTGTAAAATAGTCATATGTTTGAGAAATTGAAGTTATAGCATTTATGAGGTGTTTGTATTTCGCGCCACGCAATTCCACTGGCTGTTGACTAGGTGGGACGCTTGCCCAGGGAGGTTAAGAATGTACAATCATAAATACAATTAAGACAAAATAGCATCACAATAAAATTATAATTATAATTATTATAATGCTCATCATCATCATCATCATCATCATAATCTACTTGGTGGCTGAGCTCATATTGAACAATTTAAACTGCGAAGGCGGAGTTTGTTGACTCCACCCCTATATCACTGTCAGTTTTGACCAGGGCATTTGGCGTTTGCATCCGGGCTCCTAAATTGCCCATAAAGTGACACCTCCTCTCAATTGGGCAAGACATGCAAACTCACTGTCACTGAGAGAACAGGAAGTAGCTAAGTGACTGTGAGTGTGTGTATCTTGTGATTGGTTGCCAGTGACTCAAGTGTCTATGGGTATGCTGCCTGTGGAGTAGATGGGAGGAGCCTCAGAGGAGCTGTGTGGATGATTGACAGTAGAGTAGGTTGGGCTTTGACCATAGTTCACAGTAGCATAGTCACATGATGAAGTGCCCTCTTTAGCAATGGCAGCGGTGGCCTCATTGGAGCAGCTGCCCTCTTTAGTAATGGTGACTCTGGCTTCGTTGGGGCTACTGGGGTTCTTGTGAAAGTTGACGCTGTCGTGGTGGAGAGAGTCAGAGTGGCTTGTGGGTAAGTTGGCGGTGGCATAGATGGTGGAGGTCGCAGCATCTGAGTCTGACTGTAGGGGGCGCTCCACTCTGTGTGTTGAAGAGACCGATCCTGTGGAACACAACACACACACATCACTCAGAGAGAGAGAGAGAGAGAGACAGGAAGAGAGAGATAGGACGACAGACAGACAGACAGACAGACAGACAGACAGACAGACAGACAGACAGACAGACAGACAGACAGACAGACAGACAGACAGACAGACAGACAGACAGACAGACAGACAGACAGACAGACAGACAGACAGACAGACAGACAGACAGAGCGCTGCACTTCCCCCAGAATCAGGCCAGGCTCAGACACTCCTCAGTAACTATTCATTCTCTATTTCTCAACCAGGTACAAATGATGATGTGGATATTATGCAAATGAATTTATCTGAAAGGAAAACTGAGAGATTGTAAAGAAGGGGAACTTACTTTGTTGTGTGTGTGTGTGTGTGTGTGTGTGTGTGTGTGTGTGTGTGTGTGTGTGTGTGTGTGTGTGTGTGTGTGTGTGTGTGTGTGTGTGTGTGTGTGTGTGTGTGTTTCTCACCTGTGGCCTTGTATTTCCATCTGTAGACTATGATCAGGCTGATCACCAGCAGTAACACTACCAGACTAACAGACACCATGATGACCACTGAGGTACCTGGAACACACACACACACACACACACACACACACACAGTTACGAAACCGATTAGACAAACCTACTGCTACATTATACCTGCTCAGTCTAGCGGTGGTGGTCTTGCATAACTGTTCTGTAACCTAAATAGGTGTTCTGTAACCCAACTATGTGTTCTGTAACCTGACTAGGTGTTCTGTAACCTGATTAGGTGTTCTGTAACCTGACTAGGTGTTCTGTAACCTGACAAAGTGTTCTGTAACCTGACTAAGTGTTCTGTTACCTGACAAGGTGTTCTGTTACCTGACAAGGTGTTCTGTAACCTGACTAGGTGTTCTGTAACCTGACTAAGTGTTATGTTACCTGACAAGGTGTTCTGTAACCTGACTAGGTGTTCTGTAACCTGACAAGGTGTTCTGTAACCTGACAAGGTGTTCTGTAACCTGACTAGGTGTTCTGTAACCTGACTAGGTGTTCTGTTACCTGACTAAGTGTTCTGTTACCTGACTAGGTGTTCTGTAACCTGACTAGGTGTTCTGTAACCTGACTAGGTGTTCTGTAACCTGACAAGGTGTTCTGTAACCTGACTAGGTGTTCTGTAACCTGACAAGGTGTTCTGTAACCTGACTAGGTGTTCTGTAACCTGACTAGGTGTTCTGTAACCTTACTAGGTGTTCTGTAACCTGACTAGGTGTTCTGTAACCTGACTAAGTGTTCTGTAACCTGACAAGGTGTTCTGTAACCTCACAAGGTGTTCTGTAACCTGACTAGGTGTTCTGTCATGTCTACCACTAACCTTCCCTCATATCATAACACTACATACAGACATGTCTACCACTAACCTACCCTCATATCATAACACTACATACAGACATGTCTACCACTAACCTACCCTCATATCATAACACTAACCTACCCTCATATCATAACACTACATACAGACATGTCTACCACTAACCTACCCCTCATATCATAACACTACATACAGACATGTCTACCACTAACCTACCCTCATATCATAACACTACATACAGACATGTCTACCACTAACCTACCCTCATATCATAACACTACATACAGACATGTCTACCACTAACTTACCCTCATATCATAACACTACATACAGACATGTCTACCACTAACCTACCCTCATATCATAACACTACATACAGACATGTCTACCACTAACCTACCCTCATATCATAACACTAACCTACCCCTCATATCATAACACTACATACAGACATGTCTACCACTAACCTACCCCTCATATCATAACACTACATACAGACATGTCTACCACTAACCTACCCTCATATCATAACACTACATACAGACATGTCTACCACTAACCTACCCTCATATCATAACACTACATACAGACATGTCTACCACTAACCTACCCTCATATCATAACACTAACCTACCCTCATATCATAACACTACATACAGACATGTCTACCACTAACCTACCCTCATATCATAACACTACATACAGACATGTCTACCACTAACCTACCCTCATATCATAATACTACATACAGACATGTCTACCACTAACCTACCCTCATATCGTAACTCTACATACAGACATGTTTACCACTAACCTACCCTCATATCATAACACTAACCTACCCTCATATCATAACACTAACCTACAGACATGTCTACCACTAACCTACCCCTCATATCATAACACTACATACAGACATGTCTACCACTAACCTACCCTCATATCATAACACTAACCTACAGACATGTCTACCACTAACCTACCCTCATATCATAACACTACATACAGACATGTCTACCACTAACCTACCCTCATATCATAACACTACATACAGACATGTCTACCACTAACCTACCCTCATATCATAACACTACATACAGACATGTCTACCACTAACCTACCCTCATATCATAACACTAACCTACCCTCATATCATAACACTACATACAGACATGTCTACCACTAACCTACCCTCATATCATAACACTACATACAGACATGTCTACCACTAACCTACCCTCATATCATAATACTACATACAGACATGTCTACCACTAACCTACCCTCATATCATAACACTATATACAGACATGTCTACCACTAACCTACCCTCATATCATAATACTACATACAGACATGTCTACCACTAACCTACCCTCATATCATAACACTACATACAGACATGTTTAACACTAACCAAAGTGAGACTCGGGCATCTAAATATGTAAAAGTGTATTTACCAGATCCATTGAGGAATGATGAG
This sequence comes from Salmo trutta, assembly GCF_901001165.1. NCBI lineage: Eukaryota > Metazoa > Chordata > Actinopteri > Salmoniformes > Salmonidae > Salmo > Salmo trutta. The sequence continues at coordinate 22,551,236 of NC_042994.1, forward strand.
GATGATGATGATAGTGAGATGAAGGTGGCTCTGGGTGGGTCTGATGTTGCTGTTGTTGTGGTGGTGGTGTTGGTTGATTTCACTGAAAACAATGGACACAAGTATGAAAATGTTTTAAGAAGGTGAGGAGGGATAGGTGGAGAGAGGTGGAGGGAGAGAGTCACAGGGACAGAGATATTTAGGGTGGTTTCTCTTGTTCCTGTTGAGGTGTGTTAGTTCTCCTTTAGCTCACAATATCTCTCTCTCTGTCTCTCTCTCTCTCTCTCTCTCTCTGATGACAACTGCAGGTTTCATGATTTACATTTTACATTTACATTTAAGTCATTTAGCAGACGCTCTTATCCAGAGCGACTTACAAATTGGTGCATTCACCTTATGATATCCAGTGGAACATTCCTACTGAAACTTGTGGTTTTATATCTTCAACACATGACTGCTTAGTGATACTGAGACAGATATAGAAACACACAGTTATTACAGAGGAAGTTACAGTGTTCTGGTCAAATGTCTTTTCACACCACTACAAACACACAGACACACCCAGCCTCCACTAACACACTGACTGCCTGCTGTCAACCACTGAACCACTACTACTGATAACATGTTTAGTTCAATGCTACATGTCACTAAACTGGTTGTTGACAGTTAATAACAGTTAATAACTTTTAATAACAGTTAATAACAGCATACTTACACAAGGTTATAGATGTGATTGCTAGTTTAAAAGTACAGTTTTTCATAACAGACTAGTTATAACTAATAGATTGATATAATATAATGTTATATTCGATTTACATGGTCAGACAGTATGTATCATAGTTACTGCAGGTGTACAGTGTGGGGAGCAGAGGAGGCTGGTGAACAGACATATAGGAGGAAGTGCTAATCACAATGGCTGGAATGGAATGGATGGAACGGTATCAAACACATTTAACATGTGAATGACATTAAAAATGTCATGCAATTATCATTTAAAATAAACAACTTTTATCAAATTGATATGACTAACGTGTGTGTTTACGTTCACATGTTAAAGAGAAAGAGGAAGTTTATACTCACTTATAACAAGCAGCTTCACCTGTGTGATCAGTGTAATGTAACGTTGTTCTGTCCTGCTGGTTTCTACTCCACACCAGTAGGTCCCAGTATCATCTTCAGTCAGGTCACTGATGGTCACTGTGGAGAATCTCTCTCTTCTGTTGTCAGACGCAGAGAAACGACCAGCTTTTGTAGTTGTCTGGTTAGCAGAGATCATATTAACACAGGTCTTGAAGTCATTGCTTTCCTTGCAGAAATACTTGATGCTGTCCTTATAGTCCTCTGGATAGTTACATCTGATGGTAGCTTCTCCTCCCATAAAGGCCGTCTCTGTGACTGACTTCTCACAGCAGTCATCTGTCAATAGAAACACACATCACAACCTTAGTCTAATACTATAGACTGACCTCTCACAGCAGTCATCTGTCAATAGAAACACACATCACAACCTTAGTCTAATACTATAGGCTGACTTCTCACATCAGTCATCTGTCAATAGAAACACACATCACAACCTTAGTCTAATACTATAGACTGACCTCTCACATCAGTCATCTGTCAATAGAAACACACATCACAACCTTAGTCTAATACTATAGACTGACTTCTCACAGCAGTCATCTGTCAATAGAAACACACATCACAACCTTAGTCTAATACTATAGACTGACTTCTCACATCAGTCATCTGTCAATAGAAACACACATCACAACCTTAGTCTAATACTATAGACTGACTTCTCACAGCAGTCATCTGTCAATAGAAACACACATCACAACCTTAGTCTAATACTATAGACTGACTTCTCACATCAGTCATCTGTCAATAGAAACACACATCACAACCTCAGTCTAATACTATAGACTGACTTCATTGACTAGTGGTACTGATCATGTAATAACATATGTAGCTAAATTCATTTTATAAAGTTAAAGTAAAAGCCTCTCACCCTCCTTCACATCCAGCTCTACCTTGGTATAACTGTCAGGTAGAATACGTTTGTCCGCTCCACACCAGTAGGTCCCTTCATCTTGTCTGGTCAGTTGTCTGATGATCACATAGAAGTAGTTTCCTCCAGTGTTGTCATACAGAGAGAAATTACCACTGTGCTTCCAGTTATTCTTCAATCCAGTTTTGATTTGATCCTTACAACTCAAACTATACTGCCCCACGCAGAAATATTTCTCATGACTTCTTTCTTCTGTGGAATAATGACAGTAGATGATGACAGTTCCTCCAGAGTATCCTGTCACTTTGAAGGAGCTCAAACAACCTGTCAATCAGACCAGAGAAAATATATTTTATATTCCTCTTGGTTTAGTGTTTTGTAATACTAATGTACTTATGGTTAGGATTCCTACACCAGTGGCATCACATTAACCACACACACACACCACACACACACACACACACACACACACACACACACACACACACACACACACACACACACACACACACACACACACACACACACACACACACACAATAGTGTTTCCTTATCTGTAGTAGCAGCCTTTATTAGAAAACTAACTGGATGTTATTACATTGTTATAGAGAGTTATAACAAGCTTATTACCTGTCATGAAGGAGAGGAGGATGACTATCAGCAGGATATTCATCTTGTTGTGTTCTCTCCAGGTTGGTCCAGGTGTCTATAGGTCCTGATATAATGCTGTGTTCTCTCCAGGTTGGTCCAGGTGTCTACAGGTGTCTACAACTCTCTCTGTTCATTCTGTACTTACAGGAACTTAATGTACTTTATGTACTTTCTCTCTCTCTGCCCCTCCCTCTCACTCACACTTTGCACTCTTGCAACTATGTACTTCCCTATTTCTGCATCTCTCTCTCTCTCTATCTCGCTCTCTCTCCACCTGTCCCTCAATATCAGCTCTGTGAGTCTAGTGACAGTGGTTCATGCTGATGAGAATGGTACTGCGTTTACTGACAGCACCAGTGGAGGCTGGTGAGAGGAGGACTACTTATAGTAATGGCTGGAGTGGAACCTTTGTAGCAGAGTGCAGCAGTACATTATGAGGTGTCTACAGTAGTAGACTATGTAGCAGAGTGTTTAACGGTGCAGTACATTATGAGGTGTCTACAGTAGTAGACTATGTAGCAGAGTGTTTAATGGTGCAGTACATTATGAGGTGTCTACAGTAGTAGACTATGTAGCGGAGTGTTTAATGGTGCAGTACATTATGAGGTGTCTACAGTAGTAGACTATGTAGCAGAGTGTTTAACGGTGCAGTACATTATGAGGTGTCTACAGTAGTAGACTATGTAGCAGAGTGTTTAACGGTGCAGTACATTATGAGGTGTCTACAGTAGTAGACTATGTAGCAGAGTGTTTAACGGTGCAGTACATTATGAGGTGTCTACAGTAGTAGACTATGTAGCAGAGTGTTTAATGGTGCAGTACATTATGAGGTGTCTACAGTAGTAGACTATGTAGCAGAGTGTTTAATGGTGCAGTACATTATGAGGTGTCTACAGTAGTAGACTATGTAGCAGAGTGTTTAATGGTGCAGTACATTATGAGGTGTCTACAGTAGTAGACTATGTAGCAGAGTGTTTAATGGTGCAGTACATTATGAGGTGCCTACAGTAGTAGACTATGTAGCAGAGTGTTTAATGGTGCAGTACATTATGAGGTGTCTACAGTAGTAGACTATGTAGCAGAGTGTTTAATGGTGCATTACATTATGAGGTGTCTACAGTAGTAGACTATGTAGCAGAGTGTTTAATGGTGCAGTACATTATGAGGTGTCTACAGTAGTAGACTATGTAGCAGAGTGTTTAATGGTGCAGTACATTATGAGGTGTCTACAGTAGTAGACTATGTAGCAGAGTGTTTAATGGTGCAGTACATTATGAGGTGTCTACAGTAGTAGACTATGCAGCAGAGTATTTAATGGTGCAGTACATTATGAGGTGTCTACAGTAGTAGACTATGCAGCAGAGTGTATAATGGTGCAGTACATTATGAGGTGTCTACAGTAGTAGACTATGTAGCAGAGTGTTTAATGGTGCAGTACATTATGAGGTGTCTACAGTAGTAGACTATGTAGCAGAGTGTTTAATGGTGCAGTACATTATGAGGTGTCTACAGTAGTAGACTATGTAGCAGAGTGTTTAATGGTGCAGTACATTATGAGGTGTCTACAGTACTAGACTATGTAGCAGAGTGTTTAATGGTGCAGTACATTATGAGGTGTCTACAGTAGTAGACTATGTAGCAGAGTGTTTAATGGTGCAGTACATTATGAGGTGTCTACAGTAGTAGACTATGTAGCAGAGTATTTAATGGTGCAGTACGTTATGAGGTGTCTACAGTAGTAGACTATGTAGCAGAGTGTTTAATGGTGCAGTACATTATGAGGTGTCTACAGTAGTAGACTATGTAGCAGAGTGTTAATGGTGCAGTACATTATGAGGTGTCTACAGTAGTAGACTATGTAGCAGAGTGTTTAATGGTGCAGTACATTATGAGGTGTCTACAGTAGTAGACTATGTAGCAGAGTGTTTAATGGTGCAGTACATTATGAGGTGGCTACAGTAGTAGACTATGTAGCAGAGTGTTTAATGGTGCAGTACATTATGAGGTGTCTACAGTAGTAGACTATGTAGCAGAGTGCAGCAGTACATTATGAGGTGGCTACAGTAGTAGACTATGTAGCAGAGTGTTTAATGGTGCAGTACATTATGAGGTGGCTACAGTAGTAGACTATGTAGCAGAGTGTTTAATGGTGCAGTACATTATGAGGTGTCTACAGTAGTAGACTATGTAGCAGAGTTTTAATGGTGCAGTACATTATGAGGTGTCTACAGTAGTAGACTATGTAGCAGAGTGTTTAATGGTGCAGTACATTATGAGGTGTCTACAGTAGTAGACTATGTAGCAGAGTGTTTAATGGTGCAGTACATTATGAGGTGTCTACAGTAGTAGACTATGTAGCAGAGTGTTTAATGGTGCAGTACATTATGAGGTGTCTACAGTAGTAGACTATGTAGCAGAGTGTTTAATGGTGCAGTACATTATGAGGTGGCTACAGTAGTAGACTATGTAGCAGAGTGTTTAATGGTGCAGTACATTATGAGGTGTCTACAGTAGTAGACTATGTAGCAGAGTGTTTAATGGTGCAGTACATTATGAGGTGTCTACAGTAGTAGACTATGTAGCAGAGTGTTTAATGGTGCAGTACATTATGAGGTGTCTACAGTAGTAGACTATGTAGCAGAGTGTTTAATGGTGCAGTACATTATGAGGTGTCTACAGTAGTAGACTATGTAGCAGAGTGTTTAATGGTGCAGTACATTATGAGGTGTCTACAGTAGTAGACTATGTAGCAGAGTGTTTAATGGTGCAGTACATTATGAGGTGTCTACAGTAGTAGACTATGTAGCAGAGTGTTTAATGGTGCAGTACAATATGAGTGTCTACAGTAGTAGACTATGTAGCAGAGTGTTTAATGGTGCAGTACATTATGAGGTGTCTACAGTAGTAGACTATGTAGCAGAGCTGTTTAATGGTGCAGTAACTTATGGAGGGGTCTACAGTAGTAGACTATGTAGCAGAGTGTGTAATGGTGCAGTACATCTTATGATGGTGTCTACAGTATGTAGACTATTGTAGCAGAGTGTTTAATAGGTGCAGTACATTATGAGGTGTCTACAGGTAGTAGACTATTGTAGCAGAGTATTTTAATGGTGCAGTCACATTATGAGGTGTCTACAGTAGTAAGACTATGATAGCAAGAGTTGGTACACGGGTGCAGTACATTATGAGTGTCTACAGTAGTAGGACTATGTAGCAGTGGTTTAACGGTGCAGTACATTATGAGGTGTCTACAGTAGTAGACTATGTAGCAGAGTGTTTTAATGGTTGCAGTACATTATGAGGTGTCTACAGTAGTAGACTATGTTAGCAGAGTGTTTAAATGGTGCAGTACATTATGAGGTGTCTACAGTAGTAGACTATGTAGCAGAGTGTTTATGGTGCAGTACATTATGAGGTGTCCTACAGTAGTAGACTATGTAGCAGAGTGTTTAATGGGTGCAGTACATTATGAGGTGGCTACAGTAGTAGACTATGTAGCAGAGTGTTTAATGGTGCAGTACATTATGAGGTGTCTACAGTAGTAGACTATGTAGCAGAGTGTTAATGGTGCAGTACATTATGAGGTTGTCTACAGTAGTAGACTATGTAGCAGAGTGTTTAATGATGCAGTACATTATGAGGTGTCTACAGTAGTAGACTATGTAGCAGAGTGTTAATGGTGCAGTACATTATGAGGTGGTCTACAGTAGTAGACTAGTAGCAGAGTGTTTAATGGTGCAGTACATTATGAGGTGTCCTACAGTAGTAGACTATGTAGCAGAGTGTTTAATGGGGCAGTACATTATGAGGTGTCTACAGTAGTAGACTATGTAGCAGAGTGTTTAATGGTGCAGTACATTATGAGGTTCTACAGTAGTAGACTATGTGGTGCAGTACATTATGAGGTGTCTACAGTAGTAGACTATGTAGCAGAGTGTTTAATGGTGCAGTACATTATGAGGTGTCTACAGTAGTAGACTATGTAGCAGAGTGTTTAATGGTGCAGTACATTATGAGTGTCTACAGTAGTAGACTATGTAGCAGAGTGTTTAATGGTGCAGTACATTATGAGGTGTCTACAGTAGTAGACTATGTAGCAGAGTGTTTAATGGTGCAGTACATTATGAGGTGTCTACAGTAGTAGACTATGTAGCAGAGTGTTTAATGGTGCAGTACATTATGAGGTGTCTACAGTAGTAGACTATGTAGCAGAGTTTTAATGGTGCAGTACATTATGAGGTGTCTACAGTAGTAGACTATGTAGCAGAGTGTTTAATGGTGCAGTACATTATGAGGTGTCTACAGTAGTAGACTATGTAGCAGAGTGTTTAATGGTGCAGTACATTATGAGGTGTCTACAGTAGTAGACTATGTAGCAGAGTGTTTAATGGTGCAGTACATTATGAGGTGTCTACAGTAGTAGACTATGTAGCAGAGTGTTTAATGGTGCAGTACATTATGAGGTGTCTACAGTAGTAGACTATGTAGCAGAGTGTTTAATGGTGCAGTACATTATGAGGTGTCTACAGTAGTAGACTATGTAGCAGAGTGTTTAATGGTGCAGTACATTATGAGGTGTCTACAGTAGTAGACTATGTAGCAGAGTGTTTAATGGTGCAGTACATTATGAGGTGTCTACAGTAGTAGACTATGTAGCAGAGTGTTTAATGGTGCAGTACATTATGAGGTGTCTACAGTAGTAGACTATGTAGCAGAGTGTTTAATGGTGCAGTACATTATGAGGTGTCTACAGTAGTAGACTATGTAGCAGAGTGTTTAATGGTGCAGTACATTATGAGGTGTCTACAGTAGTAGACTATGTAGCAGAGTGTTTAATGGTGCAGTACATTATGAGGTTCTACAGTAGTAGACTATGTAGCAGAGTGTTTAATGGTGCAGTACATTATGAGGTGTCTACAGTAGTAGACTATGTAGCAGAGTGTTTAATGGTGCAGTACATTATGAGGTGTCTACAGCTGTTGGGTCAGTGTCTGGGTGGTTACTAGCATCAGAGTCTTTACTGAAAGAAACAGTATCATAGTGGAGACAGACTGGATCTCTGGGGAAGTTGACAGCAGCATAGTGGAGACAGGCTGGATCTCTGGGGAATTTGACAGTAGCATAGTGGAGACAGGCTGGATCTCTGGGGAATTTGACAGTAGCATAGTGGAGACAGGCTGGATATCTGGGGAATTTGACAGTAGCATTGGTCACACTCTCTGGAACCTGTGTAGACGGACCAACATTAGAGTAGATGTCATCTCGACGAGGATTGGTTGCCGTGGCATAGATGGTTGTGATGTCACACGCTTTATCTGGGTTCTGATTGGTTACTGTGGCGTAGATGGGGTTAGCGATGGTTCCTGTGTCTGGATCTTGGTTGGTTGTCATGGAGTCAGACATCAACAGTCTGGCAGAGTGTTTGACTGCTGAAGATGAAAACAAACATTGATGATTTATTGTTGATGATTATTTATTTATTTTAATTTAAATAAAACCTATACACATTTTTTAACATATTTTTGTATTTTTTAAATAATAATTGTGTGTGATCACTAGTGTACCTGTTGGTCTCCTGTCTCTGTCTCTCCTCTGTCTAAAGAACATGAACAGCAGCAGACCCAGCAGTAGTAGAACAACACCCAGACCAACACCAGAGAACATCAGATCACCTAGAACACCCAGAACAACACCAGAGAACATCACATCACCTAGAACACCCAGAACAACACCAGAGAACATCACATCACCTAGGACACCCAGAACAACACCAGAGAACATCACATCACCTAGAACACCCAAACCAACACCAGAGAACATCACATCACCTAGAACACCCAGACCAACACCAGAGAACATCACATCACCTAGAACACCCAGACCAACACCAGAGAACATCACATCACCTAGAACACCCAGAACAACACCAGAGAACATCACCTCACCTAGAACACCCAGACCAACACCAGAGAACATCACATCACCTAGAACACCCAGAACAACACCAGAGAACATCACATCACCTAGAACACCCAGAACAACACCAGAGAACATCACCTAGAACACCCAGAACAACACCAGAGAACATCACATCACCTAGAACACCCAGACCAACACCAGAGAACATCACATCACCTAGAACACCCAGACCAACACCAGAGAACATCACATCACCTAGAACACCCAGAGACAGTACACAGGCATAATGTTACAGTGATGCTATATTTAGCTAGTCTCTACTGTACTGTACTTCTGAGTTTCTACCATTTCAGCGGGAGGGAGGAGGGAAGACAACATTAGACAGAGAAACAGGTGGTGTTGAGGAGAGTAGAAATATAGAGGAATTGTTAATGAGGTATGAAATAGTCACAGTTAGATTATTCAATCTAATACCAAGTATCA
>NC_042994.1:22565275-22672775 GCF_901001165.1 Salmo trutta
ACAGACTCTCTCCCAGTCACTACTAGTCTAGTTCCAGATACTCTGACTCTCTACCAGTCACTACTAGTCTAGTCCCAGACACTCAGACTCTCTACAAGTCACTACCAGTATAGTCCCTGATACTCAGACTCACTACCAGTCTAGTCCCAGATACTCAGACTCTCTACCAGTCTAGTCCCAGATACTCAGACTCTCTACCAGTCACTACCAGTCTAGTCCCAGATACTCAGACTCTCTACCAGTCACTACCAGTCTAGTCCCAGATACTCAGACTCTCTACCAGTCACTACCAGTCTAGTCCCAGATACTCAGACTCTCTACCAGGCACTACTAGTCTAGTCCCAGATACTCAGACTCACTACCAGTCTAGTCCCAGATACTCAGACTCTTTACCAGTCACTACCAGTCTAGTCCCAGACACACAGACTCTCTACCAGTCACTACTAGTCTAGTCCCAGCTACTCAGACTCACTACCATCTAGTCCCAGATACTCAGACTCTCTACCAGTCACTACCAGTATAGTCCCAGATACTCAGACTCTTTACCAGTCACTACCAGTATAGTCCCAGAACTCAGACTCTCTCCCAGTTACTACCAGTATAGTCCCAGATACTCAGACTCTCTACCAGTCACTACCAGTCTAGTCCCAGATACTCAGACTCTCTACCTGTCACTACTAGTCTAGTCCCAGATACTCAGACTCTCTCCCAGTCCACTTACTAGTCTAGTCCCAGATACTCAGACTCACTACCAGTCTAGTCCCAGATTACTCAGACTCTCTACCAGTCTCAGTCCCAGATACTCAGACTCTCTACCAGTCACTACCAGTCTAGTCCCAGATACTCAGACGTCTCTACCAGTCACTACCAGTCTAGTCCCAGATACTCAGACTCTCTACCAGTCACTACCAGTCTAGTCCCAGACACTCAGACTTTCTACCAGTCACTACCAGTCTAGTCCCAGATACTCAGACTCACTACCAGTCTAGTCCCAGATACTCAGACCTCTACCAGTCTAGTCCCAGATACTCAGACTCTCTTACCAGTCGCTACCAGTCTAGTCCCAGATACTCAGACTCTCAACCAGTCACTACCAGTCTAGTCCCAGATACTCAGACTCTCTACCAGTCACTACCAGTCTAGTCCCGATTACTCAGCTCTCTACCAGTCCCTACCAGTCTAGTCCCAGATACTCAGCCTCTCTACCAGTCACTACTAGTCTAGTCCCAGATACTCAGACTCACTACCAGTCTAGTCCCAGATACTCAGGACTCTCTACCAGTCACTACCAGTCTAGTCCCAGATACTCAGACTCTCTACCAGCTCACTACTAGTCTCGTCCCAGATACTCAGACTCTCTCCCAGTCACTACTAGTCTAGTCCAGATACTCAGACTCTCTAACAGTCACTACCAGTCTAGTCCCAGATACTCAGACTCTATCCCAGTCACTACCAGTCTAGTCCCAGATACTCAGACTCTCTACCAGTCACTACTAGTCTAGTCCCAGACACTCAGACTCTCTACAGTCACTACCAGTCTAGTCCCAGATACTCAGACTCTCTACCAGTTCACTACTAGTCTAGCCCAGACACTCAGACTCTCTACCAGTCACTACAGTCTAGTCCCAGATACTCAGACTTTCTCCCAGTCACTACCAGTCTAGTCCCAGACACTCAGACCCTCTACCAGTCACTACCAGTCCAGTCCCAGATACTCTGACTCTCTACCAGTCACTACCAGTCTAGTCCCAGATACTCTTACTCTCTACCAGTCACTACCAGTCTAGTCCCAGATATCAGACTCTCTACTAGTCACTACTAGTCTAGTCCCAGATACTCAGACTCTCTACAGTCACTACCCGTCTAGTCCCAGATACTCAGACTCTCTACCAGTCACTACCAGTTAGTCCATATACTCAGACTCTCTACCAGTCACTACTAGTCTAGTCCCAGATACTCAGACTCTCTACCAGTCACTACCAGGATAGTCCCAGATACTCAGACTCACTACCAGTATAGTACAGATACTCAGACTCTCTACCAGTCTAGTCCCAGATACTCAGACTCTCTACCAGTCACTACCAGTCTAGTCCCAGATACTCAGACTCTCTACCAGTCACGTACCAGTCTAGTCCCAGATACTCAGACTCCTACCAGTCACTACTAGTCTAGTCCCAGATACTCAGACTCTCTACCAGTCACTACCAGTCTAGTCCCAGATACTGAGACTCTCTACCAGTCACTACTAGTCTAGTCCCAGATACTCAGACTCACTACCAGTCTAGTCCCAGATAGTCAGACTCTCTCCCAGTCACTACCAGTCTAGTCCCAGACACTCAGACTCTTTACCAGTCACTACCAGTCTAGTCCCAGATACTCAGACTCTCTACCAGTCACTACTAGTCTAGTCCCAGACACTCAGACTCTCTACCAGTCACTACCAGTCTAGTCCAAGATACTCAGACTCTCTCCCAGTCACTACCAGTCTAGTCCCAGACACTCAGACCCTCTACCAGTCACTACCTGTCTAGTCCCAGATACTCTGACTCTCTACCAGTCACTACCAGTATGGTCCCAGATACTCAGACTCTCTACCAGTCACTACCAGTATAGTCCCAGATACTCAGACTCTCTACCAGTCACTACCAGTATAGTCCCAGATACTCAGACTCTCTACCAGTCACTACCATTCTAGTCCCAGATACTCAGACTCTCTACCAGTCACTACCAGTCTAGTCCCAGATACTCAGACTCTCTTCCAGTCACTACCAGTCTAGTCCCAGATACTCAGACTCTCTACCAGTCACTACCAGTCTAGTCCCAGATACTCAGGCTCTCTCCCAGTCACTCCTAGTAGCTATGAACACAACTCTGACCATGTTTATGAGTTCTGGTAGCTGTTTAGTCCAGTCTCTCTCTCTCTTTCTCTTGTTCTTGCTCTCTCTCTGTCTCTCTCTCTCTCTCTCTCGATTGTAATCGTCAGTTCCTCTTTCTCTACTGTATGTTGATATCCAAGCATGGGCCGCGCCGGAGATGCCCAACTCGGAGAGGGTGGAGAGGAGGATCTGATGGTTCACAGTATCAAAGGCAGCAGATAGGTCTAGAAGGATGAGAGCAGAGGAGAGAGAGTTAGCTTTAGCAGTGCGGAGAGCCTCCGTGACACAGGGACAATGTGGACCATGCTGACTTTCAATGTAGCAAATGCTTGCTTACGGAGGACAACAGGAGGGAAGTAGGTACTCTTAGCAAGCAAGTAGAAAACATACATAAGCTCGTGGGGAACCCACGCCCATCTACTTTTTATTTTTCATCCACCCCAGTAGCCGGACGCCGCCTGGTCTGGTGGAAGTTTCACCGCCGTGGCGGCTCTCCACAACCGACTGGCCGGTGCTAGCAGAGTTCCATCCCTGAAGGGGTCTCCCCCTTCCCTGGAGAACAGAGCTGATCTCGACCCAATCCGACCAGCCATGGAGGTACGTCACTCGCCGTGGAAGTTGAAGACAGTATCCTCTGGCAATGGGGGTCTACCATGGAGATGTTGAGCCCGGAACTGGCACAGACCAGAAACAACTTTGCCGCCCTGGATCCAGAGGTTCCGGCGCCTTTGTCTTTGGTGGCTTCCCAATTAAGATCAGATCCGGAGGTACCAGCGTCTTTGTCTCCCTCTCCGGTGGCTTCTACCTCGGGTTCAGATCCTCAGAGCTCCTCACCAGACCGTGAGGCTGCCTGAGAGACCGGCCCACCAGCTGTCATCATGGGCAGCTCTATCGTGAGAAACGTCTCGGTCCCCAAGGCAAAAACCCTGTGCTACCCAAGAGCACGAGTACAGGACATAACAAGGCTGCTTCCGACTGTTCTACCACAGATGCCAAAATAACAAAGAGAAAACGATCAGCTAACAGTTCTGTCAGGTACTGACGACTACACAGAACACAACTGAACAGAATACAACTGCCCACAAACCCAATAGAAAACCCCCCAACTTAAATATGATCTCCAATTAGAGACAACGAGGACCAGCTGCCTCCAATTGGAGATCAACCCCCTCCAAAAAAACATAGAAATAGAAAACTAGAACTAAACATAGATATAGAAAACATAGAAAAACCACCCAAAACACCCCCTGTCACGCCCTGACCTACTCTACTATAGAAAATTACATCTTACTAGGGTCAGGACGTGACACTGCTGGAGTCACTTCTAGTGATAACTTTGACACCTTCTGGAAACAGAAGATACTCTACAGGAATGACGGACTCCACACAAATCATCTTGGCTCCTGGACTCTGTCCACGCATTTCAAGACTGCGTTGAGACAATAACTGGTAAAGACAATGACTGGTAAATGGGACCAAGACCAACTCAGTTAATCCCTACCAAATGTACATGATCTTAGGGGCATAGGCAAACACAATGTAAGTCCTTTAATTTATGTACCCCTAATTGCACCGAATACATCTGTTTATCCTACAGCTATTGTAAGCTGTAATGATGAGCCTATAAACCAGAGTTACACTGTTAGCACTGAGGCGGTGTACAATAGTAATAAGACCACTTTATGCAGTTCACCCTGTACTATCAGCTCCAATGTACAGTCGTGGCCAAAAGTTTTTGATAATGACACAACTATTAATTTTCACAAAGTTTGCTGCTTTAGTGTCTTTAGATATTTTGTCAGATGTTACTATGGAATACTGACGTACAATTACAAGCATTTCATAAGTGTCAAAGGTTTTATTGACAATTACATTAAGTTGATGCGAAGAGTCAATATTGGCAGTGTTGACCCTTCTTTTTCAAGACCTCTGCAATCCGCCCTGGCATGCTGTCAATTAACTTCTGGGCAACATCCTGACTGATGGCAGCCCATTCTTGCATAATCAATGCTAGGAGTTTGTCAGAATTTGTGGGTTTTTGTTTGTCCACCCGCCTCTTGAGGATTGACCACAAGTTCTCAATGGGATTAAAGGTTGGGGAGTTCCTGGCCATGGACCCAACAGATCGATGTTTTGTTCCCCAAGCCACTTAGTTATCTTCTTTTGCCTTATGGCAAGGTGCGTCACCAAACTGCTCCTGGATGATTGGGAGAAGTTGCTCTCGGAGAATGTGTTAGGACCATTCTTGATTCATGGCTGGTTCTTAGGCAAAATTGTGAGTGAGCCCACTCCCTTGGCTGAGAAGCAACCCCACAGATGAATGGTCTCAGGATGCTTTACTGTTGGCATGACACAGGACTGAATGGTAGCTTCTCACCTTGTCTTCTCCGGACAAGCTTTTTTCCAGATGCCCCAAACAATAGGAAAGGGGGATTCATTCAGAGAAAATGACTTTACCCAGTCCTCAGCAGTCCAATCCCTGTACCTTTTGCAGAATATCAGTCTCTCCCTGATGTTTTTCCTGGAGAGAAGTGGCTTCTCTTGCTGCCATTCTTGGACACCCAGGCGATCCTCCAAAGTATTTTCCTCACTGTGCATGCAGATGCACTCACAACTGCCTGCTGCCATTCCTGAGCACGCTCTGTACTGGTGGTGCCCGATCCCGCAGCAGAATCAACTTCGGAGACAATCCTGGCGCTTGCTGGACATTCTTGGGCGCCCCTGAAGCCTTTTTCACAATCAATTGAACCACTCTCCTTGAAGTTCTTCATGTTCCGATAAATGGTTGATTTAGATGCTATCTTACTGGCAGCAATATCCTTGCCTGTGAAGCCCTTTTTGTGCAAAGCAATGATGGTGGCATGTGTTTCTTTGCAGGTAACCATGTTTGACAGAGGAAGAACAATGATTTCAAGCACCACCCTCCTTTTGAAGCTTACAGTCTGTTTTTCGAACTCAATCAGCATGACAGAGTGATCTCTAGCCCTGTCCTCGTCAACACTCACACCTGTGTTTACAAGAGAATCACTGACATGATGTCAGCTGGTCCTTTTGTGGCAAGGCTGAAATGCAGTGGAAATGTTTTTTGGGGATTCAGTTCATTTTCATGGCAAAGAGGGACTTTGCAATTAATTGTTATTCAACTGATCACTCTTCATAACATTCTGCAGTATTTGCAATTTGCCATCATACAAACTGAGGCAGCAGACTTTGTGAAAATGTATATTTGTGTCATTCTCAAAACTTTTGGCAACAACTGTAAATAACATGAGTAAATCTACCTCTGATAAGCTTTCCATTAAAGCATTAAAACAATCAAGTAACCCAGAAAAGTATACCAAACATTAACATATGTAGCCTAAGAAACAAGGTCCATGAAGTCAATAACTTGCTTGTAATAGATGACATTATTATTGTTGCTAACCTTACTTTGCTTCCTGCCAACTTTACGGTTTTTACTTGGCAATTAGCATTTCTATTTTTTGTTTTTCCGTCGCTCAACGTTTTTAATTCAACTTTTTTTCATTTTCACCCCGGATGCTTTATCTGGACGTGGTTCGTCAGGACCTCCACCAGCCGAAGCTAAGTAGTAACATTAACATTATGCCTTCTAATTGCAGTCGCTGTACTCATAATATACAGCAGAACGATCGACTTATGGCGAGAATAGCTGTGCTGCAAGCCCAGCTTCAGACACAATCGTTAGGCGAGGGTAATTTTAAGTGTAGGAAAGGATAACACAGCGTCTGTGCCACCAGTAAGTACAGATAGTATTATAAATCCCCTCGCCACAGTCCCCGCAGCCGGACAACTTTCTAATGGCTTCTGGAAGGAATGCTGTAGGAATGCTCAACCGGTGACGCTCATTCAGCCGACCAGAAACTTTTCAGCCGGTCCCCCCCCCCATTAAGCAACGGGTCGGAGTCAGAGGCCGAGCCTTCTCTGGTCTCTACTCCTCCCGTTATGGGGTCTGAGACGCCGAAGCCTCCCACCATTAGCTCTGACAAATTGAAAACCCTGGTCATTGGCGACTCCATTACCCGCAGTATTAGACTTAAAACGAATCATCAGCGTTCATACACTGTTTTAGTGTAGAGAGTATAAGGATATTGTTATCCACGTCAGCACCAACGATGTTAGGATCAGAGGTCACCAAGCGCAACATAGCTTCAGCGTGTAAATCAGCTAGAAGATGTGTCGGCATCGATAATTGTCTCTGGCCCCCTCCCAGTAGGGGGAGTGATGAGCTCTACAGCAGAGTCTCACAACTCAATCGCTGGTGAAAACTGTTTTCTGCCCCTCCCAAAAGATAGAATTTGTAGATAATGGCCCTCTTTCTAGGGACTCACCCACAAACAGGACCAGCCTGGCCTGTTGAGGAGTGACGGACTCCATCCTAGCTGGAGGGGTGCTCTCATCTTATCTACGAACATAGACAGGGCTCTAACTCCTCTAGGGTGAGATAAGGTGCAGGCCAGGCAGCAGGCTGTTAGCCAGCCTGCCAGCTTAGTGGCGTCTGCCACTAGCACAGTCAGTGTAGTCAGCTCAGCTATCCCGATGAGACCGTGTCTGTGCCTCGATCTAGGTTGGGCAAAACTAAACATGTCGGTGTGTTCGCTTTAGCAATCTCACTGAATAAAAGTCCTCCTCCATTCCTGCCATTACTGAAAGAGATTGTGATACCTCACATCTCAAATAGGGTACTTCTTGTTTTCCAAGACTGTGTCCCTGTACTAAAACTGATATTTGTTATTTGGTTTTGGAAGTTACAAGCCTGAAACTTGAACATAGACTGCTGACACCCTGTGGAAGCCATAGGAATTGCACTACACCTTAGTAGCCGGACGCCGCTCTGGTCTGGTGGAAGATGCTACTGAGTCTGCTCTCTCTGTGGCTTTTCAGGGTGTGTGTGTATCTCAGGTGGTTCTAGTCGACACTCTTCCTCTTTATGTCCAGACACAAACACACACTGAAAAACACACGAATACTACACATTCGCACTGTTTTAAATATTTTGATGAGTTTAATGAAAAGCTTTAAAAGGCATAATTTATGTACATATACAATAGATATGTAAATCTCAAAGGTACAACTGACTATTATGGTATTACTGTCTTCATTATTATAACAGCCAAAATGAAGCCAAAATTATATGACAAAACACAAATATTTCCAATAATGCTGGTTGACTTTCACTAAATCTGGAGATAAAAGGGATTTTAAACCCAGATGTTCATTTCCAATCTGTGGTGACAAGCCTTCACTTCTCTACAGGGAGCTTCCCTTCATCCCAGATGTCACCTTGTTCCCAATAGAGCACTGCCTTTGACCAGGGTCCATATGGGGGATAGGTAATAGGGTGCCACTTTGGACGCATCCCTTGTATAGATTCTATAGTACTACATTATTTTGGGTAGCTGGGCTGTAGAGTAGATGGCGTCTTCTGGGGTGTCTTTGGAGCGGTCTACAGCAGGGTATCTTGTAGATTCCACAGTATCTTTGGGTAGCTGGGCTGTAGAGTAGATGGAATCATCCTGGGTTCCACTGGCTGTTGGAGGACTTGAAGAGACTCTCGAATCTTTGGGTAGATCCACGCTGGAGTAGAAGAGAGAAGCTGGGTGATCTGCAGTAGAATAGCTTGCATTTATATCATCTTTGTGGCAGCTAGCGTTAGCATAGATGTCACAGTGTGGGACACCGATAGCATGGCCAGCAGGGTAGGCTGTAGAGTTGGTAGGTGAGTTGACAGTAGAGTAGACTGAAGAGATGACCACAGGGAGTGTGTCTGTCTGTCTGTCTGCCTCTCTGATCTCCTCATACACACAGTCAACCTGCAAACAGAACCAATGACAATAAATACATGTTCAGATATGAAAAGAAGTGGAGGCCCTCAACCATCAACATGTGTTGTTTGCCACTGTTTTTCTTCATGTAATGACAACAAGCTACAGAATGATAACAGACTACAGTAGAAACCCACTAGAGGCTGTAGACTCACATACTCAACCCTTAATGTTTAGTTTACCACCTCCCTGTCTATCACCTCTACACTACACTTTATTATGGATACACACACACACACACACACACACACACACACACACACACACCACAACACACACACACACACACACACCACACACACACACACACACACACACCTCCTTGTATCTCTCACCTCTCCAGTAGGGTCAGGTTGTGTGTTGGAGGAGACTGGTGGTGGTGGTGGTGTTCTCCTGGTTCCTCTCCTCTGTCTGTAGAACAGGAGCAGGACTAGTCCTAACCCTGTCACCATGACTACCAGACCAGCACTGGTCCACACCATCAGACCTGACCACAGACAGGAGGAGAGACTTTACAGAGTACTGTATATATCATAGATACCATCAGACCTGACCACAGACAGCAGGAGAGACTTTACAGAGTACTGTATATATCATAGATACCATCAGACCTGACCACAGACAGGAGGAGAGACTTTACAGAGTACTGTATATATCATAGATACCATCAGACCGGACCACAGACAGGAGGAGAGACTTTACAGAGTACTGTATATATCATAGATACCATCAGACCTGACCACAGACAACAGGAGAGACTTTACAGAGTACTGTATATATGATAGATACCATCAGACCTGACCACAGACAGGAGGAGAGACTTTACAGAGTACTGTATATATCATAGATACCATCAGACCTGACCACAGACAGGAGGAGAGACTTTACAGAGTACTGTATATATAGACACCATCAGACCTGACCACAGACAGGAGGAGAGACTTTACAGAGTACTGTATATATCATAGACACCATCAGACCTGACCACAGACAGGAGGAGAGACTTTACAGAGTACTGTATATATCATAGATACCATCAGACCTGACCACAGACAGGAGAAGAGACTTTACAGAGTACTGTATATATCATAGATACCATCAGACCTGACCACAGACAGGAGAGAGACTTTACAGAGTACTGTATATATCATAGATACCATCAGACCTGACCACAGACAGGAGGAGAGACTTTACAGAGTACTGTATATATCATAGATACCATCAGACCTGACCACAGACAGGAAGAGAGACTTTACAGAGTACTGTATATATCATAGATACCATCAGACCTGACCACAGACAGGAGGAGAGACTTTACAGAGTACTGTATATCATAGATACCATCAGACCTGACCACAGACAGGAGGAGAGACTTTACAGAGTACTGTATATATCATAGATACCATCAGACCTGACCACAGACAGGAGGAGAGACTTTACAGAGTACTGTATATCATAGATACCATCAGACCTGACCACAGACAGGAGGAGAGACTTTACAGAGTACTGTATATATCATAGATACCATCAGACCTGACCACAGACAGGAGGAGAGACTTTACAGAGTACTGTATATATCATAGATACCATCAGACCTGACCACAGACAGGAGGAGGAGACTTTACAGAGTACGTATATATCATAGATACCATCAGACCTGGACCACAGACAGGAGGAGAGACTTTACAGAGGTACTGTATATATCATAGATACCATCAGACCTGACCACAGACAGGAGGAGAGACTTTACAGAGTACTGTATATATCATAGATACCATCAGACCTGACCACAGACAGGAGGAGAGACTTTACAGAGTACTGTATATATCATAGATACCATCAGACCTGACCACAGACAGGAGGAGAGACTTACAGAGTACTGTATATTCATAGATACCATCAGACCTGACCACAGACAGGAGAGAGAGACTTTACAGAGTACTGTATATATCATAGATACCATCAGACCTGACCACAGACAGGAGGAGAGGACTTTACAGAGTACTGTATATATCATAGATACCATCAGACCTGACCACAGACAGGAGAAGAGACTTTACAGAGTACTGCTATATATATAGATACCATCAGACCTGACCACAGACAGGAGGAGAGACTTTACAGAGTTACTGTATATATCGTAGATACCATCAGACCTGACCACAGACAGGAGGAGAGACTTTACAGAGTACTGTATATATCATAGATACCATCAGACCTGACCACAGACAGGAAGAGAGACTTTACAGAGTACTGTATATATCGTAGATACCATCAGACCTGACCACAGACAGGAGGAGAGACTTTTACAGAGTACTGTATATCATAGATACCATCAGACCTGACCACAGACAGGAGGAGAGACTTTACAGAGTACTGTATATATCATAGATACCATCAGACCTGACCACAGACAGGAGGAGAGACTTTACAGAGTACTGTATATATCATAGATACCATCAGACCTGACCACAGACAGGAGGAGAGACTTTACAGAGTACTGTATATATCATAGATACCATCAGACCTGACCACAGACAGGAGGAGAGACTTTACAGAGTACTGTATATATCATAGATACCATCAGACCTGACCACAGACAGGAGGAGAGACTTTACAGAGTACTGTATATATCATAGATACCATCAGACCTGACCACAGACAGGAGGAGAGACTTTACAGAGTACTGTATATATCATAGATACCATCAGACCTGACCACAGACAGGAGAAGAGACTTTACAGAGTACTGTATATATCATAGATGCCATCAGACCTGACCACAGACAGGAGGAGAGACTTTACAGAGTACTGTATATATCATAGATACCATCAGACCTGACCACAGACAGGAGGAGACACTTTACAGAGTACTGTATATATCATAGATACCATCAGACCTGACCACAGACAGGAGGAGAGACTTTACAGAGTACTGTATATATCATAGATACCATCAGACCTGACCACAGACAGGAGGAGAGACTTTACAGAGTACTGTATATATCATAGATACCATCAGACCTGACCACAGACAGGAAGGAGAGACTTTACAGAGTACTGTATATATCATAGATACCATCAGACCTGACCACAGACAGGAGGAGAGACTTTACAGAGTACTGTATATATCATAGATACCATCAGACCTGACCACAGACAGGAGGAGAGACTTTACAGAGTACTGTATATATCATAGATACCATCAGACCTGACCACAGACAGGAGGAGAGACTTTACAGAGTACTGTATATATCATAGATACCATCAGACCTGACCACAGACAGGAGGAGAGACTTTACAGAGTACTGTATATATCATAGATACCATCAGGACCTGACCACAGACAGGAGGAGAGACTTACAGAGTACTGTATATATCATAGATACCATCAGACCTGACCACAGACAGGAAGAGAGGAGCTTTATGAGGGTTTAAACATTTCAGTAACTTTCCCCAATCATCCAGGCTTTTCCAGTAATGACCAGAATAACTGATTCCCATGCTTTACAGTCTAAAGATATCATACTGATGGATCGTTACCAGGGTCTTCTGGTGGGGTTGGTTGGTAGATTGGAGGGATAGGTCAGTCAATAAGGTTAAAGTAAGGTAGATTGGAGGATAGGTCGGTCAATAAGGTAAAGTAAGGTAGATTGGAGGATAGGTCGGTCAATAAGGTTAAAGTAAGGTAGATTGGAGGATAGGTCGGTCAATAAGGTAAAGTAAGGTAGATTGGAGGATAGGTCGGTCAATAAGGTAAGTAAGGTAGATTGAAGGTTGGTCAGTTGTTTAATCAGTCAGTTGGTTGGTAGGGTCTGTTAGGTGACAGACAGACAGACAGACAGCAGACAGACAGACAGGACAGACAGACAGACAGACAGACAGACAGCAAGGACAGACAGACAGACAGACAGGACAGACCAGACAGACAGCCAGACAGACGACAGACAGACAGACAGACAGACACATAATCAAGGTGTGATAAAGGAAGAGACTATGAGTAGAGTAACCATCTGATCAGAGTAACCATAGCAACAGAGGACCTGGTGTCAGCAGCAGCTCTCTACAAAACATCAAATGTTGCATCACTTCTTGTGGGCCTCTGAGAGACATCTACATGGCCTCAAATCTTCCCTGGGACAAATGTAAATTAGCTTTAGCTAAATCTGATGCTACCGGAGATTCTGCCACCACTGAAATCAGTAGACATGAAACTTACCTGCACTCCGACTCTGTCCTGCACCAGGAGAGTAGTCTGAGGGATAGGAGCATCTATCCCCGACAGCGAGAGACGAGAGAGAGAGAGAGGAGAGAGAGAGAGAGAAGAGAGAGAGAGAGCAGAGAGAGAGGAGAGAGAGAGAGAGAGAGAGAGAGAGAGAGAGAGAGAGAGAGATTTGTCCAAAGCATGAACAGTAACAATTGATTTCCCCCAGCATTACAGCATTTAATATCACAACCTTTTAGTAGTAATGTCTGAGATGAGAGATTCATCATATCACAACATATTAGTAGTAATGTCTGAGATGAGAGATTCATCATATCACAACATATTAGTAGTAATGTCTGAGATGAGAGATTCATCATATCACAACATATTAGTAGTAATGTCTGAGATGAGAGATTCATCATATCACAACATATTAGTTGTAATGTCTGAGATGAGAGATTCATCATATCACAACATATTAGTAGTAATGTCTGAGATGAGAGATTCATCATATCACAACATATTAGTAGTAATGTCTGAGATGAGAGATTCATCATATCACAACATATTAGTAGTAATGTCTGAGATGAGAGATTCATCATACCTGCTCTAGATGAAGGAGGACCACTGATTTCTCCAGATGTCAGAAACGTTGTAGAGATGTTAGATAATGTTGCAGAGAGGTTTGGAAGGGTTGTAGAAATGTTAGATAATGTTGCAGGGAGGTTTGGGAGGTTTGTGTTGAAATGAGGTCTGGATGTGATAGTTGATGGTTTAGGAGGAGCTGTATGTAAAACAAAAGAACAGGTATCCACAAATACTGTCACCATTTTACTGTTCTCTAATGAAGTCATGAAGCATTTAACAAACATTAACATCTGAATTTGTCAAGACAAATGTGATTAAAGGTTCACTCACCATCTGTAACTGTGAGATGCACCTCTTGGTATGTGTCTGGGCCATATCTCCCCACTCCACACCAGTAGGTCCCTGAGTCTGACTTCCTCAGGTCTTTGATGGTCACATAGAAGACTCCCTTCCTTAAGTCTTCTATGGTGTATCTCTCTTTCTCAAGATAATGCTTGTTGCCCTCAGTTTGAACAAGATAATCTCTATAGTAACATTCTCTTTTGCAGAAATATTTTTCATTGTCACCTGCCCATGTGTGAGAGCATTTGATTTTGACTTGTCCTCCTACCACATCCTTCACATTAATGACAGCTGACTCCACAACACACAGAGCTGTCAAACAGAAACACACGGTACAGTCACAACTGATGACCTGTGAGATATACTTTAACCCTGCTAAAATCTAACTTTAACCCTGCTCAAATCTAACTTTAACCCTGCTCAAATCTAACTTTAACTCTGCTGAACTCCTACTTTAACCCTGCACAAATATTACTTTAACCCTGCTCAAATCTAACTTTAACCCTGCTCAAATCTAACTTTAACCCTGCTCAAATCTTACTTTAACCCTGCTCAAATCTAACTTTAACCCTGCTCAAATCTAACTTTAACCCTGCTCAAATCTTACTTTAACCCTGCATGAATCTAACTTTAACCCTGCTCAAATCTAACTTTAACCCTGCTCAAATCTTACTTTAACCCTGCTCAAATCTTACTTTAACCCTGCTCAAATCTAACTTTAACCCTGCTCAAATCTTACTTTAACCCTGCTCAAATCTAACTTTAACCCTGCTCAAATCTAACTTTAACCCTGCTCAAATCTAACTTTAACCCTGCTCAAATCTAACTTTAACCCCTGCTCAAATCTTACTTTAACCCTGCATAAATCTTACTTGAACTCTGCACAAATCTAACTTCAACCCTCTACAAATCTGACTTCAATTCTGCACAAACCCAGGTAAAAGACTCACCTAAGAGGAGACAGGATGAGACAACATGGAGTATCTTCATTCTGGACAGTTACTCCTCAGTTACTATACTGTTAAAGTGACTTTACTATTAAAGTTACTATACTGTTAAAGTGACTTTACTATTAAAGTTACTATACTGTTAAAGTTACTTTACTATTAAAGTTACTACACTGTTGAAGTTACTTTGCTATACTATCAGCTAGCACAGGTCCACAACAGCTTGTCTGTCAGCTACTCATTTGACAGCAGGGTGTTTCTGAAGTGCTCTGTCTGTCTTAAATGAAGATCCTCCTTCTGACACCCCACTCCTCTTTCTGTCTCTCTCTCTCTCTCTCTTGCTGTCTCTTTCTCTCTCTTTCTCAATTCAATTCAATGCAAGGGGCTTTATTGGCATGTGAAACATATGTTAACATTATCAAAGCAAGTTAAATGGGATAAACAAAAGTGAACAGTAAATATTATAAATGTTCCAAAATTTATAAAGACATTTCAAATGTTCAATTATGTTTATATACAGTGTTGTAACGATGTGCAAATTGCTAAAGTTAAATAAATAAACATAAATATGGGTTGTATTTACAATGGTGTCTGTTCTTCACTGGCTCTTTCTCTCTCTGTCTCTGTGTCTCCCTTTCTTTCTCTCTCTCTCAATCTATCTGTGTGTCTCTCTCTCTCTCTCTCTCTCTCTCTCTCTCTCTCTCTCTCTCTCTCTCTCTCTCTCTCTCATCTCTCTCTCTCTCTCTCTCTTCTCTCTCCTCTCTCTCTCTCTCTCTCTCTCTCTCATCTCTCTCTCTCTCTCTCTCTCTCTCCTCTCGTACTCTCTCATCTCCTCCTCTCCTCTCATCCTCTCTCCTCGCTCTCTGAATGAAAGTAAATTCAAAGGGCTTTATTGGCATGGGAAACATGTTACATTGCCATAGCATGTCAGAGAGATTGAGAAAGCGATGGTGGTCGTGAAGGGCTGGGCATTAGCATGCACATCTAATTTCTCTGAAGTGACCTCAGTGTCTCCAGGTCTATGTGCTGCAGAGTGAAACTGTTCAAACCGGCCGGAGGTTAGACTTCTAAACCACAAGATAACTCAGCTTCCTGTAGGTGACTAAGTGGTTAAACAGTCAACTTCAATGTTCTAAAGTACCATGTTTGTTTCAGCAGAGAAGGAACACATTGTTGAGATGATGACAATATAGTTAAAGTAAACATCAATATATTTTATAACTTTTTCTGACATTTAATTGATCCAAATACAGTCTTTGTAAATGATCAACTCAACAGATGAGTTTCTGAACAGAAGAAACATCCCTCCTCTACAACCCAACTCCCCTTAATGAATGATGTCATCACATAACAGACAAGCTACTGAGATCTCAGTAAACCAATAGAACGACCTCCACATCGCCCCCTACAGAATGTTATCAGTACTGATGAATAAATCTACTATAATCTCCACCACCAGTCATCTCTCTCTCTCTATTGAGCCTGGGGGACAAGGTTACAGTTATTCTAATGAACTATATGTTTCAACTCAGTCAATTCAGGAAGTGAAGTGAAATTCCATTAATGGATTGAAAAGTCCACATGGGAAATAATTGGCATCATTGATAAATTGAATTGTGATTATTTTAATGAATTTAATTGAATTCTATTCAATTGGACCCCAGCTCTGGTAATGATAACACTTTTGGGTCAAAACCATCAGGCGACCTCTTCTCTTCAGAATACAGAGCATATAATTACATATTAGAATCTAATTACATATTAGAACTTCATTACATATTCAAATGTGTTTCCATGTAAATCAGATTTTATTAGGATCTCTGTGGTACAGAGTCTATCCGGAGTCAGTAGTTGTGATATTGTTGAGGTTCTGGTCCAATGCTTTAGGGTCAAGTGCTTAAAAGGCTGATTGGTAGAGGGCGGGGACATGAGCAATGCATTCTGGGTCAGCGGTAGACACGGGCTGAGGGGCCGCTGCATTGTGGGTGGAAGTTATATTTTCTTCATCCTTACCATCTTCCTCATCATCAACCTTTGAGACAGTGAGGAGAATCATGACTGTTACCACTAGGTGAAGACAGAAACACACACACGCATGCGCACATACACACACTCTCTCTCGCCCCTCTTCAGTGCTTCCTGTGTCTGCATCAGGCCTGTGAGAGATTGACCCTGTGAAATACACAATAGACTGTGTGTATGTGTGTGTGTGTGTGTGTGTGTGTGTGTGTGTGTGTGTGTGATATTGATGGTATCTCACCTAGAGCCTTGCTGCTTTGCAAACGCCTGTAGAATATGAGGGGGATAACAGCAAACACCAACACAGCCAGACTCACACACACAATGATCACCACTGAGGTCCTGGAATACAGGGAGGTATGAGGGGTGATAAATGAAAGAAATGAACCGTCCTGTAGGAAAACAAGAAAAATCTGAAAAGTCAGGACATTTCACATTTTCTGAATTTGTTAACCTCTCTGTGACATGTGGGACGCTATAGCACAGGAAAGAATTGGATACAGTGTTTGCCCATAGTGTTACTGACTATAAGAATAACCCCTGACATAGATGGGTTATCTCCATTCAGAAGGTATTTGGAAGACCTTATAGAATGCCAGAATTAGGGAGGAACTGAGCAAGGTGAGTAGAAGCAGAAAATACCATAACCTTTCTGGGACTCCCGCGGCACACACTGCCAACAGCCAGTGAAATAGCAGGGCGGCAAATTCAAAACAACAAAAATCTCATAATTCAAATTTCTCAACATACAACCTATAATATCCCATTTTAAGATGCACTTCTCATTAACCTCTTACATCTAGACGTTTCGCTAGCGGAACACCGCTCCAATATCCAATGATTGGGCGTTGGCACGAAATACAACCTCCTTGAAAATCCGAAAACTTCAATTTTTTCAACATATGACTATTTTACACAATTTTAAAGACAAGACTCTCCTTTATCTAACCACACTGTCCAATTTCAAAAAGGCTTTACAATGAAATCAAAACATTAAATTATGTCAGGAGAGTACCCAGCCAGAAATAATCAGACACCCATTTTTCAAGCTAGCATATAATGTCACAAAAAACAAAACCACAGCTAAATGTAGCACTAACCTTTGATGATCTTCATCAGATGACAATCCTAGGACATTATGTTATACAATACATGCATGTTTTGTTCAATCAAGTTCATATTTATATCAAAAAACAGCTTTTTACATTAGCATGTGACTAGCATGTGACTAGCATTCCCACCGAACACTTCCGGTGAATTTACTAAATTACTCACGATAAACGTTCACAAAAAACATAACAATTATTTTAAGAATTATAGATACAGAACTCCTTTATGCAATCGCGGTGTCCGATTTTAAAATAGCTTTTCGGTGAAAGCACATTTTGCAATATTCTGAGTAGATAGCCCGGCCATCACAGGCTAGCTATTTTGACACCCACCAAGTTTGGCACTTACCAAACTCCGATTTACTATAAGAAAAATTTGATTAACTTTGCTGTTCTTCGTCAGAATGCACTCCCAGGACTTCTACTTCAACAACAAATGTTGGTTTGGTTCCAAATAGTACATAGTTATATCCAAATAGCGGCGTTTTGTTCGTGCGTTCAAGACACTATCCGAAGGGTAACGAAGGGTGACGCGCGGACGCGTATCGTGACAAAAAATTTAAAAATATTCCATTACCGTACTTCGAAGCATGTCAAACGCTGTTTAAAATCAATTTTTATGCGATTTTTCTCGTAAAATAGCGATAATATTCCGACCGGGAGTCGTTGTTTTCGTTCAAAGACTCAAAGAAGAAAATGGACTCTTCACGTGCACGCTCGCGCCCGTCTCATTGTTCTCAGATCGACCACTTACCAAATGCGCTACTGTTTTTCAGCCAGAGACTGCAGAGTCATCATTCAACGTTCTGGCGCCTTCTGAGAGCCTATGGGAGCCTTAGAAAGTGTCATGTTACAGCAGAGATCCTCTGTTTTGGATAGAGATGACAAAGAAGGCCAAGAAATGGTCAGACAGGGTACATCCTATACAGAATCTTCTCAGGTTTTG
Source organism: Salmo trutta (assembly GCF_901001165.1). Classification (NCBI taxonomy): domain Eukaryota; kingdom Metazoa; phylum Chordata; class Actinopteri; order Salmoniformes; family Salmonidae; genus Salmo; species Salmo trutta. Next base: position 22,584,152 of record NC_042994.1, read on the forward strand.
GCCTGCAATTTGAGTTCTGTTATACTCACAGACACTATTCAAACAGTTTTAGAAACTTTGGAGTGTTTTCTATCCAAATCCACTAATTATATGCATATTCTAGTTTCTGGGCAGGAGTAATAACCAGATTAAATCGGGTACGTTTTCTATCCGGACGTGAAAATACTGCCCCCTATCCATAACAACTTAATCCAACCACATTGTCCGATTTCAAAAAGGCTTTACGGCGAAAGCATAACATTAGATTATGTTAGGACAGCACCTGAACAAGAAAAAACCACACAGCCAATTTCCAAGCAAGGAGAGGCGTCACAAAAACCAGAAATACAGCTAAAATTAATCACTAACCTTCTGTCGAGAGAGGGAGAGGTGATAGAAAAGACAGAGAGAGAGAGAGAGAGAGAGGGAGAGAGAGAGAGACGAGAGAGAGAGAGAGAGAGAGAGATGAGAGAGAGAGAGAGAGAGAGAGAGATTGAGAGAGAGAGAGAGAGAGAGAGAGAGGAGAGAGAGAGAGGTGATAGAAAAGACGGAGAGAGAGGCATCTATGGATCAACGCATCAGAAACACATCAATACACTTTCATGCAGACTGGAGGCTGTCTACAGAGGAGAGAACCAGAGTTATTCTGTCACTGGAGGCTGTCTACAGAGGAGAGAAACAGAGTTATTCTGCCACTGGAGGCTGTCTATAGAGGAGAGAACCAGAGTTATTCTGTCACTGGAGGCTGTCTATAGAGGAGAGAACCAGAGTTATTCTACCACTGGAGGCTGTCTACAGAGGAGAGAAACAGAGTTATTCTGCCACTGGAGGCTGTCTACAGAGGAGAGAACCAGAGTTATTCTGTCACTGGAGGCTGTCTACAGAGGAGAGAACCAGAGTTATTCTGTCACTGAAGGCTGTCTATAGAGGAGAGAAACAGAGTTATTCTGTCACTGGAGGCTGTCTATAGAGGAGAGAACCAGAGTTATTCTGTCACTGGAGGCTGTCTATAGAGGAGAGAACCAGAGTTATTCTACCACTGGAGGCTGTCTATAGAGGAGAGAACCAGAGTTATTCTGTCACTGGAGGCTGTCTATAGAGGAGAGAACCAGAGTTATTCTGTCACTGGAGGCTGTCTATAGAGGAGAGAACCAGAGTTATTCTGTCACTGGAGGCTGTCTACAGAGGAGAGAAACAGAGTTATTCTGCCACTGGAGGCTGTCTATAGAGGAGAGAACCAGAGTTATTCTGTCACTGGAGGCTGTCTACAGAGGAGAGAAACAGAGTTATTCTGTCACTGGAGGCTGTCTACAGAGGAGAGAACCAGAGTTATTCTGTCACTGGAGGCTGTCTACAGAGGAGAGAAACAGAGTTATTCTGCCACTGGAGGCTGTCTACAGAGGAGAGAACCAGAGTTATTCTGTCACTGGAGGCTGTCTACAGAGGAGAGAAACAGAGTTATTCTGCCACTGGAGGCTGTCTACAGAGGAGAGAAACAGAGTTATTCTGCCACTGGAGGCTGTCTACAGAGGAGAGAACCAGAGTTATTCTACCACTGGAGGCTGTCTATAGAGGAGAGAACCAGAGTTATTCTGTCACTGGAGGCTGTCTATAGAGGAGAGAACCAGAGTTATTCTACAACTGGAGGCTGTCTATAGAGGAGAGAACCAGAGTTATTCTGTCACTGGAGGGCGCACTCCCTCCATCTATCCCTCAATATCAGCTCTGTGTGTCTTATGACAGTGGTACATGCTGATGAGACAGTTACTTGAGACAGGAAATTCTAAATTGATCTGGGAGAATCTAAAAAAGTTAACAGGGAAAGACCATAGTAATAATGCAAAAAGACTAGAAATCATGGTGAATAACAATCTAACACAGGATGCAGTCAAAATAGCAATAGCCTTCAATTCCTACTTTATTGACTCTGTCAGGGTACTGACACAGAACCCCTCCACTGGTTTATTGGGCTCAGTGCTAGTAAATGACGCTCAACCTGTCTTCATCAGAAGGGAGATTTCTGAGTCAAAGGTGAACAAGGTGATTAGCTCACTAAAGAACTCTAAAGCCAAAGATGTGTTTGGGCTGGACTCTACCTTTCTTAAAAACTACAAAGAGTCACTCATTGGCCCCATTACTAAGGTCACCAACACATCTATTGGTCTGGGGGTGTTTCCAAGGGTATGGAAGTCAGCCATAATAACGGCCATCTTTAAATGGCGACCCTGCTGAGCGTGAGTAACTACAGGCCCATTAGTATACTACCTGTAGTGTCGAAGGTTGTTGAAAAGTGTGTAGCAGAACAACTGATTGCCCACCTCAACAACAGCCCCTTCACATTACACTCCATGCAGTTTGGCTTCAGAGCGAAACACTCCACAGAAACGGCCAACTGCTTTCTTCTGGAAAATATGAAGTCCAAGATGGACAAAGGGGGCGTTGTTGGGGCTGTGTTTCTGGACCTAAGGAAGGCTTTCGATACTGTTAACCATGAGATTCTCATCACAACATTGTCCAAGTTCAACTTTTCCCCCGATGCCTTGAGATGGATGAAATCATACCTTGAAGGCAGAACTCAGTGTGTCATAGTGAGCAATGAGCTGTCACCCACTCTTAGCTATGATGTGGGTGTGCCCCAAGGGTCAATACTGGGGCCCCTCCTGTTCAGCCTGTACATTAATGATCTGCCTTCTGTCTGCACTGGGTCTGAAGTTCAAATGCATGCAGATGATACAGTGATATATGTGCATGCAAAGAGCAAACAACAAGCTGCACAAGAACTCACTACTGTAATGGTCCAGGTTACAAAGTGGCTCAGTGACTCGTGTTTGCATCTCAATGTGAAAAAAACTGTTTGCATGTTCTTCACAAAGAGGGCAACATGCTACTGAGCCAGATGTCTATGTGTCAGGGGAGAAGCTCCAGGTGGTATCTGATGCTACTGAACCAGGTGTCTATGTGTCAGGGGAGAAGCTCCAGGTGGTATCTGATGCTACTGAACCAGATGTCTGTGTATCAGGGGAGAAGCTCCAGGTGGTATCAGATGCTACTGAACCAGATGTCTGTGTATCAGGGGAGAAGCTCCAGGTGGTATCTGATTTTAAGTACCTTGCATCATACTTGATTCAACCTCTTTTAAAAAGCGTGAAAAAGGTAATTCAAATAACCAAATTCAACCTAGCTAATTTCCGATTTATACGAAATTGTTTGACACAGAGGTAGCAAGACTGTACTTCAAATCGATGATACTCCCCACTTAACATACTGCTTGACTAGTTGGCCCAAGCTTGCTGTACAACATTAAAACCTATTCAGTCTGTCTACAAACAGGCTCTCAAAGTGCTCGATAGGAAGCCCAATAGCCATCATCACTGTTACATCCTCAGAAAGCATGAGCTCCTGAGTTGGGAAAATCTGGTGCAATACACCGACGCATGTCTTGTATTCAAGATCCTAAATGGCCTGGCTCCCCCTCCACTCAGTATTTTTGTTAAACAGAAAACCCAAACATATGGCAGCAGATCCACAAGGTCTGCCATGAGAGGTGACTGTATAGTTCCCTTACAGGAAAAGCACCTTTAGTAAATCCGCTTTCTCTGTGAGAGCGTCCCATGTCTGGAATACACTGCCATCAGACACATAACTGCACCACATATCACACTTTCACCAAAATGCATGAAGACATGGCTAAAGGTCAATCAGATTGTGAACATAATCACTAGCTCTGTATTGCCACTTTCCATGTTGTCTGTTGTCTGTAAGCTTGTGAGGTGTGGAAAACACTTTGTTGTTTTTATGGATTTTGTCTTGTTGCTTTTTGTTCTATGTTGCTCTGTCTGTATGCTATGTCTTGCTTGTCCTATGTTACTCTGCGTGGGCTCCACTGTTCAATGATTGCTATTTTGTAATTGTTTTTAATAACCTGCCAGGGACTGCGGTTTGAAAATTAGCCGGCTGGCTAAAACCGGCACTTTTACTGAAACGTTGATTAATGTGCACTGTCCCTGTAAAAATAAAATAAACTCAAATCCAAACTGAGTTTACTGACAGCACCAGCGGAGGCTGGTGAGGGGAGGACTACTTATAGTAATGGTCTAAAATGGAACGTAATCAAACACATAGAATATATTGGTGCTTTATTGATGAATACACAATAGTCTCATTTCCCAGTTGTCATGACTGTCCTGTGAGGATCAGACTGATGGGGGGGTGACAGTAACCAGGCCTCTCTCTCTCTAACAGAGAGGAGAGGGGGAGCTGTTGATTCATCACCTTCACACACCTGCTGTAAATCTCTGGAGGGGGAGACTTTGTCTCTCTTCCCTTTAGTATTGGGATTGGAACTCTAACTTTGGAACAATATATCTAACATCCGAATGTAGAATGTAGAATGTGGAATGTATAAGTCAAGTTTCAATCCAATAGACGCTATGTAAACTAGAGAGAATATTTTTGTTAAGAATTTTATTAAAATTTTCTAACGAGATCATTGTTTTGATGATACTTTGCCCAGTAAGTAGCCATGCCCTACTAGAGGCAGAAAGAGACACACACACTGACAAACACACATTACACACACACACTGACAAACACACACTACACACACACACACACACTGACAAACACACAAACTGACAAACACACACTACACACACACACACTGACAAACACACTACACACACTGACAAACACACACACACACACTGACACACACACTACACACACACACTGACAAACACACACTACACACACACACTGACAAACACACACACACACACACCCTGACAAACACACACTACACACACACACTGACAAACACACACTGACAAACACACACTACACACACACACACACACACACACACACACACACTGACAAACACACACTACACACACACACTGACAAACACACACTGACAAACACACACTACACACACACACACATGAACACACACACACAAACACTCCATATGTACACTGATTAAACATATATGTAAATCTCAAAGGTACAACTGACTATTATGGTATTACTGTCTTCATTATTATAACAGACAAAATGAAGCCAAGATGATATGACAAAACACATGACAGTTACACATGAATCTGTGGAATAACCTGTGGCAGAGCCAGCAGGGTAGGTTGCAGAGGCTTGGCCAGCAGGGTAAGTTGTAGAGGCTTGACCAGCAGGATACGTTGTAGAGGCTTGGCCAGCAGGGTAGGTTGTAGAGGCTTGACCGCAGGATACGTTGTAAGGCTTGGCCAGCAGGGTAGGTTGTAGAGGCTTGACCAGCAGGGTAGGTTGTAGAGGCTTGACCAGCAGGGTAGGTTGTAGAGGCTTGGCCAGCAGGGTAAGTTGTAGAGGCTTGACCAGCAGGGTAGGTTGTAGAGGCTTGGCCAGCAGGGTAGGTTGTAGAGGCTTGGCCAGCAGGGTAGGTTGTAGAGGCTTGGCCAGCAGGGTAGGTTGTAGAGGCTTGGCCAGCAGGGTAGGTTGTAGAGGCTTGACCAGCAGGGTAGGTTGTAGAGGCTTGGCCAGCAGGGTAGGTTGTAGAGGCTTGGCCAGCAGGGTAGGTTGTAGAGGCTTGGCCAGCAGGGTAAGTTGTAGAGGCTTGGCCAGCAGGGTAGGTTGTAGAGGCTTGACCAGCAGGGTAGGTTGTAGAGGCTTGGCCAGCAGGGTAGTTTGTAGAGGCTTGGCCAGCAGGGTAGGTTGTAGAGGCTTGACCAGCAGGATACGTTGTAGAGGCTTGGCCAGCAGGGTAGGTTGTAGAGGCTTGACCAGCAGGGTAGGTTGTAGAGGCTTGGCCAGCAGGGTAGTTTGTAGAGGCTTGGCCAGCAGGGTAGGTTGTAGAGGCTTGGCCAGCAGGGTAGGTTGTAGAGGCTTGACAAGCAGGATACGTTGTAGAGGCTTGGCCAGCAGGGTAGGTTGTAGAGGCTTGACCAGCAGGGTAGATTGCAGAGGCTTGACCAGCAGGATACGTTGTAGAGGCTTGGCCAGCAGGGTAGGTTGTAGAGGCTTGACCAGCAGGGTAGGTTGTAGAGGCTTGGCCAGCAGGGTAGTTTGTAGAGACTTGGCCAGCAGGGTAGGTTGTAGAGGCTTGGCCAGCAGGGTAGATTGCAGAGGCTTGACCAGCAGGATACGTTGTAGAGGCTTGGCCAGCAGGGTAGGTTGTAGAGGCTTGACCAGCAGGGTAGGTTGTAGAGGCTTGGCCAGCAGGGTAGGTTGTAGAGGCTTGGCCAGCAGGGTAGGTTGTAGAGGCTTGGCCAGCAGGGTAGTTTGTAGAGGCTTGACCAGCAGGGTAGGTTGTAGAGGCTTGGCCAGCAGGGTAGGTTGTAGAGGCTTGGCCAGCAGGGTAGTTTCTAGAGGCTTGGCCAGCAGGGTAGGTTGTAGAGGCTTGGCCAGCAGGGTAGTTTGTAGAGACTTGACCAGCAGGGTAGTTTGTAGAGGCTTGGCCAGCAGGGTAGTTTGTAGAGACTTGACCAGCAGGGTAGTTTGTAGAGGCTTGGCCAGCAGGGTAGTTTGTAGAGGCTTGACCAGCAGGGTAGGTTGTAGAGGTTTGACCAGCGTTGTAGGTTGTAGAGGCTTGACCTGCAGGGTAGGTTGTAGAGGTTTGACCAGCAGGGTAGGTTGTAGAGGCTTGACCAGCAGGGTAGGTTGTAGAGGCTTGGCCAGCAGGGTAGGTTGTAGAGGCTTGACCAGCAGGGTAGGTTGTAGAGGCTTGGCCAGCAGGGTAGGTTGTAGAGGCTTGGCCAGCAGGGTAGGTTGTAGAGGCTTGGCCAGCAGGGTAGGGGTTGTAGAGGCGTGGCCAGCAGTGGGGTAGGTTCGTAGAGGGCCCTCAGCCAATGTGAGTCAAGGGTTCAAACCAAAAAATGTAAATTAAGAACCAAATTGTTAATATGGCTGCATTTACACAGGCAGACCTTTAATTGGCTAAATCTAATCTGATTGGTCAAAAGACCAATCATTAAGATCAAATGGACTGCCTGTGTTACGCAGCCTATGAGTCTGAGAATTCATTATCTGTGAAACTGAGCTGTCTAATGAACAAGTGTTATTTGTAGAGGTTCTTCATGTTGACAGATTGAGGAATGATAACAGACTACAGTAGAAACCCACTAGAGGCTGTAGACTCACATACTCAACTCGTAATGTTTATGTTTACCACCTCACTGTCTATCACCTCTACATTACACTTTATTATGGACACACACACACAACACACACACACACACACACACACACACACACACACCCTTGTATCTCTCACATCTCCAGTAGGGTCAGGTTGTGTGTTGGAGGAGACACTGTCACCATGACTACCAGACCAGCACTGGTCAACACCATCAGACCTGACCACAGACAGGAGGAGAGACTTTACAGAGTACTGTATATATCATAGATACCATCAGACCTGACCACAGACAGGAGGAGAGACTTTACAGAGTACTGTATATATCATAGATACCATCAGACCTGACCACAGACAGGAGGAGAGACTTTACAGAGTACTGTATATATCATAGATACCATCATACCTGACCACAGACAGGAGGAGAGACTTTACAGAGTACTGTATATATCATAGACACCATCAGACCTGACCACAGACAGGAGGAGAGACTTTACAGAGTACTGTATATATCATAGATACCATCAGACCTGACCACAGACAGGAGGAGAGACTTTACAGAGTACTGTATATATCATAGATACCATCAGACCTGACCACAGACAGGAGGGAGAGACTTACAGAGCACTGTATATATATATCATAGTATACCATCAGACCTGACCACAGACAGGAGGAGATACTTTACAGAGTACTGTATATATCATAGATACCATCAGACCTGACCACAGACAGGAGGAGAGACTTTACAGAGTACTGTATATATCATAGACACCATCAGACCTGACCACAGACAGGAGGAGAGACTTTACAGAGCACTGTATATATCATAGATACCATCAGACCGGACCACAGACAGGAGGAGAGACTTTACAGAGTACTGTATATATCATAGATACCATCAGACCTGACCACAGACAGGAGGAGAGACTTTACAGAGTACTGTATATATCATAGATACCATCAGACCTGACCACAGACAGGAGGAGAGACTTTACAGAGTACTGTATATATCATAGACACCATCAGACCTGACCACAGACAGCAGGAGAGACTTTACAGAGTACTGTATATATCATAGACACCATCAGACCTGACCACAGACAGCAGGAGAGACTTTACAGAGTACTGTATATATCATAGATACCATCAGACCTGACCACAGACAGGAGGAGAGACTTTACAGAGTACTGTATATATCATAGATACCATCAGACCTGACCACAGACAGGAGGAGAGACTTTACAGTGTACTGTATATAAAAATTTTTAGAAAAAGTTGTTGCGCAGCAACTCACTGCCTTCCTGAAGACAAATAATGTATACGAAACGCTTCAGTCTGGTTTAGACCCCATCATAGCACTGAGACTGCACTTGTGAAGGTGGTAAATGACCTTTTATGACGTCAGACCGAGGCTCTGCATCTGTCCTCATGCTCCTAGATCTTAGTGCCGCTTTTGATACCATCGATCACCACATTCTTTTGAGAGATTGGAAACCCAAATTGGTCTACATGGACAAGTTCTGGCCTGGTTTAGATCTTATCTGTCGGAAAGATATCAGTTTGTCTCTGTGAATGGTTCGTCCTCTGACAAATCAATTGTAAATTTCGGTGTTCCTCAAGGTTCCGTTCTAGGACCACATATTGTTTCACTATATATTTTACCTCTTTGGGATGTCATTCGAAAACATAATGTAAATTTCACTGCTATGGCGGACGACACACAGCTGTACATTTCAATGAAACATGGTGAAGCCCCAAAATTGCTCTCGCTAGAAGCCTGTGTTTCAGACATAAGGAAGTGGATGGCTGCAAATTTTCTACTTTTAAACTCGGACAAAACAGAGATGCTTGTCCTAGGTCCCAAGAAACAAAGAGTCTTCTGTTGAATCTGACAATTATCTGGATGGTTGTACAGTCGTCTCAATAACCTGTGAAGGACCTCGGCGTTACTCTGGACCCTGATCTCTCTTTTGAAGAACATATCAAGACTGGCTTCAAGGAACAGCTTTTTTCCATCTACGTAACATTGCAAAAATCAGAAACTTTCTGTCCAAAATGACGCAGAAAAATTAATCCATGCTTTTGTTACTTCTAGGCTCGACTACTGCATGCTCTACTTTCCCGGCTACCCGGATAAAGCACTAAACAAACTTCAGTTAGTGGCTAAATACGGCTGCTAGAATCCTGACTAGAACCAAAAATTTGATCATATTACTCCAGTGCTAGCTTCCCTACACTGGCTTCCTGTTAAGGCAGGGCTGATTTCAATGTTTTAACTGCTAACCTACAAAGCATTACATGGGCTTGCTCCTACCTATCTTTCGCGATTTGGTCCTGCCGTACATACCTACACGTACGCTACGGTCACAAGACCAGCCTCCTAATTGTCCCTAGAATTTCTAGCAAACGGCTGGAGGTAGGGCTTTCTCCTATAGAGCTCCATTTTTATGGAATGGTCTGCCTACCCATGTGAGAGACGCAGACTCATTCTCAAGCCTTTAGTCTTTACTGAAGACTTATCTCTTCCGTAGGTCCTATGATTAAGTATAGTCTGGCCCAGGAGTGGAAGGTGAACGGAAAGGCTGGAGCAACGAACCGCCCTTGCTGTCTCTGCCTTTCGGTTCCCCTCTTCCCACTGGGATTCTCTGCCTCTAACCCTTTACAGGGGCTGAGTCACTGACTTACTGGTGTTCTTCCATGCCGTCCACGGGAGGGGTGCGTCACTTGAGTAGGTTGAGCCACTGACGTGGTCTTCCTGTCTGGTTGGCGCCCCCCCTTGGGTTGTGCCGTGGCGGACATCTTTGTGGGCTATACTCGGCCTTGTCTTCGGACGGTAAGTTGTGGTTGTAGATATCCCTCTAGTGGTGTGGGGGCTGTGCTTTGGCAAAGTGGGTGGGGTTATATCCTGCCTGTTTGGCCCTGTCCGGGGGTATCATCGGATGGGCCACAGTGTCTTCTGATCCCTCCTGTCTCAGCCTCCAGTATTTATGCTGCAGTAGTTATGTGTCGGGGGGCTAGGGTCAGTCTGTTACATCTGGAGTATTCTCTTGTCTTATCCGGTGTCCTGTGTGAATGTAAATATGCTCTCTCTAATTCTCTCTTTCTTTCTTTCTCTCGGAGGACCTGAGCCCTAGGACTACCTGGCATGATGACTCCTTGCTGTCCCCAGTCCACCTGGCCATGCTGCTGCTCCAGTTTCAACTGTTCTGCCTGCGGCTACGGAACCCTGACCTGTTCACCGGACGTGCTTGTTGCACCCTCGACAATTACTATGATTATTATTATTTGACCATGCTGGTCATTTACGAACATTTTAACATCTTGACCATGGTTATAATATCCACCCGGCACAGCCAGAAGAGGACTGGCCACCCCTCATAGCCTGGTTCCTCTCTAGGTTTCTTCCTAGGTTTTTGGCCTTTCTCAGGAGTTTTTCCTAGGGAGTTTTTCCCAGCCACCGTGCTTCTTTCACATGCATTGCTTGCTGTTTGGGGTTTTAGGCTGGGTTTCTGTACAGCACTTTGAGATTTCAGCTGATGTACGAAGGGCTATATAAATAAATTTGATTTGATTTGATTTTGATATATATCAGACAAGATCAGACCTGACCAAAGACAGACAGGAGGAAGACTTTACAGAGTACTGTATATATCATAGATACCATCAGACCTGACCACAGACAGGAGGAGAGACTTTACAGAGTACTGTATATATCATAGATACCATCAGACCTGACCACACACAGGAGGAGAGACTTTACAGAGTACTGTATACCAGACCAGCACTGGTCCACACCATCAGACCTGACCACAGACAGGAGGAGAGACTTTACAGAGTACTGTATATATCATAGATACCATCAGACCTGACCACAGACAGGAGGAGAGACTTTACAGAGTACTGTATATATCATAGATACCATCAGACCTGACCACAGACAGGAGGAGAGACTTACAGAGTACTGTATATATCATAGATACCATCAGACCTGACCACAGACAGGAGGAGAGACTTTACAGAGTACTGTAAACATCATAGATACCATCAGACCTGACCACAGACAGGAGGAGAGACTTTACAGAGTACTGTATATATCATAGATACCCTCAGACCTGACCACAGACAGCAGGAGAGACTTTACAGAGTACTGTATATATCATAGATACCATCAGACCTGACCAAAGACAGCAGGAGAGACTTTACAGAGTACTGTATATATCATAGACACCATCAGACCTGACCACAGACAGGAGTTACTTTACAGAGTAATATATATATCATAGATACCATCAGACCTGACCACAGACAGGAGGAGAGACTTTACAGAGTACTGTATATATCATAGATACCATCAGACCTGACCACAGACAGGAGGAGAGACTTTACAGAGTACTGTATATATCATAGATACCATCAGACCTGACCACAGACAGGAGGAGAGACTTTACAGAGTACTGTATATATCATAGATACAATCAGACCTGACCACAGACAGGAGGAGAGACTTTACAGAGTACTGTATATATCATAGATACCAGCAGACCTGACCACAGACAGGAGGAGAGACTTTACAGAGTACTGTATATATCATAGACACCATAACACCTGACCACAGACAGCAGGAGAGACTTTACAGAGTACTGTATATATCATAGACACCATCAGACCTGACCACAGACAGGAGGAGAGACTTTACAGAGTACTGTATATATCATAGACCATCAGACCTGACCACAGACAGGTGGAGAGACTTTACAGAGTACTGTATATATCATAGATACCATCAGACCTGACCACAGACAGGAGGAGACTTTACAGAGTACTGTATAACATAGATACCATCAGACCTGACCACAGACAGGAGGAGAGACTTTACAGAGTACTGTATATATCATAGATACCATCAGACCTGACCACAGACAGGAGGAGAGACTTTACAGAGTACTGTATATATCATAGATACCATCAGACCTGACCAAGACAGCAGGAGAGACTTTACAGAGTACTGTAAATCATAGATACCATCAGACCTGACCACAGACAGGAGACTTTACAGAGTACTATATATCATAGATACCCAGACCTGACCACAGACAGGAGGAGAGACTTTACAGAGTACTGTATATATCATAGATACCATCAGACCTGACCAAGACAGCAGGAGAGACTTTACAGAGTACTGTATATATCATAGACACCATCAGACCTGACCACAGACAGGAGTTACTTTACAGAGTAATGTATATATCATAGATACCATCAGACCTGACCACAGACAGGAGGAGAGACTTTACAGAGTACTGTATATATCATAGATACCATCAGACCTGACCACAGACAGGAGGAGAGACTTTACAGAGTACTGTATATATCATAGATACCATAGACCTGACCACAGACAGGAGGAGAGACTTTACAGAGTACTGTATATATCATAGATACCATCAGACCTGACCACAGACAGGAGGAGAGACTTTACAGAGTACTGATATATCATAGACACCATCAGACCTGACCACAGACAGGAGGAGAGACTTTACAGAGTACTGTATATCATAGATACCATCAACCTGACCACAGACAGCAGGAGGGACTTTACAGAGTACTGTATATCATAGACCATCAGACCTGACCACAGACAGGAGGAGAGACTTTACAGAGTACTGTATATCATAGATACCATCAGACCTGACCACAGACAGGAGGAGAGACTTTACAGAGTACTGTATATCATAGACCATCAGACCTGACCACAGACAGCAGGAGGACTTTACAGAGTACTGTATATATCATAGACACCATCAGACCTGACCACAGACAGGAGGAGAGACTTTACAGAGTACTGTATATATCATAGATACCATCAGACCTGACCACAGACAGGAGGAGAGACTTTACAGAGTACTGTATATATCATAGATACCATCAGACCTGACCACAGACAGGAGTTACTTTACAGAGTACTGTATATATCATAGACACCATCAGACCTGACCAAGACAGCAGGAAGACTTTACAGAGTACTGTATATATCATAGATACCATCAGACCTGACCACAGACAGGAGGAGAGACTTTACAGAGTACTGTATATATCATAGATACCATCAGACCTGACCACAGACAGGAGGAGAGACTTTACAGTGTACTGTATATATCATAGATACCATCAGACCTGACCAAGACAGCAGGAGACTTTACAGAGTACTGTATATATCAAGACACCATCAGACCTGACCACAGACAGGAGGAGAGACTTTACAGAGTACTGTATATCATAGATACCATCAGACCTGACCACAGACAGGAGGAGAGACTTTACAGAGTACTGTATATATCATAGATACCATCAGACCTGACCACAGACAGGAGGAGAGACTTACAGAGTACTGTAAACATCAAGATACCATCAGACCTGACCACAGACAGGAGGAGAGACTTTACAGAGTACTGTATATATCATAGATACCATCAGACCTGACCACAGACGGAGGAGAGACTTACAGAGTACTGTATATATCATAGATACCATCAGACCTGACCAAGACAGCAGGAGAGACTTACAGAGTACTGTATATATCATAGACACCATCAGACCTGACCACAGACAGGAGGACTTTACAGAGTACTATATATCATAGATACCATCAGACCTGACCACAGACAGAGGAGAGACTTTACAGAGTACTGTATATATCATAGATACCATCAGACCTGACCAAGACAGCAGGAGAGACTTTACAGAGTACTGTATATATCATAGATACCATCAGACCTGACCACAGACAGGAGGAGAGACTTTACAGACGTATATATCATAGATACATCAGACCTGACCACAGACAGGAGGAGAGACTTTACAGAGTACTGTATAATCATAATACCATCAGACCTGACCACAGACAGGAGGAGAGACTTTACAGAGTACTGTATATATCATAGACACATACCTGACCACAGACAGCAGGAGAGACTTTACAGAGTACTGTATATATCATAGACACATCAGACCTGACCACAGACAGGAGGAGAGACTTTACAGAGTACTGTATATCATAACACCATCAGACCTGACCACAGACAGGAGGAGAGACTTTACAGAGTACTGTATATATCATAGACACAGACCTGACCACAGACAGCAGGAGGACTTTACAGAGTACTGTATATATCATAGATACCATCAGACCTGACCACAGACAGGAGGAGAGACTTTACAGAGTACTGTATATATCATAGATACCATCAGACCTGACCACAGACAGGAGGAGAGACTTTACAGAGTACTGTATATATCATAGATACCATCAGACCTGACCACAGACAGGAGGAGAGACTTTACAGAGTACTGTAACATCATAGATACCATCAGACCTGACCACAGACAGGAGGAGAGACTTTACAGAGTACTGTATTATCATAGATACCCTCAGACCTGACCACAGACAGCAGGGAGACTTTACAGAGTACTGTATATATCATAGATACCATCAGACCTGACCACAGACAGGAGGACTTTACAGAGTAATATCATAGATACCATCAGACCTGACCACAGACAGGAGGAGAGACTTTACAGAGTACTGTATATATCATAGATACCATCAGACCTGACCACAGACAGGAGGAGACTTTACAGAGTACTGTATATATCATAGATACCATCAGACCTGACCACAACAGGAGGAGACTTTACAGAGTACTGTATATATCATAGATACCATCAGACCTGACCACAGACAGGAGGAGAGACTTTACAGAGTACTGTATATATCATAGATACCATCAGACCTGACCACAGACAGGAGGAGAGACTTTACAGAGTACTGTATATCATAGACACCATAAGACCTGACCACAGACAGCAGGAGAGACTTTACAGAGTACTGTATATCATAGACACCATCAGACCTGACCACAGACAGGAGGAGAGACTTTACAGAGTACTGTATATATCATAGATACCATCAGACCTGACCACAGACAGGAGGAGAGACTTTACAGAGTACTGTAAATCATAGATACCATCAGACCTGACCACAGACAGGAGGAGAGACTTTACAGAGTACTGTATATATCATAGATACCATCACCTGACCACAGACAGCAGGAGAGACTTTACAGAGTACTGTATATATCATAGACACCATCAGACCTGACCAAACAGCAGGAGAGACTTTACAGAGTACTGTATTATCATAGACACCATCAGACCTGACCACAGAAGGAGACTTTACAGAGTACTAATATATCATAGATACCATCAGACCTGACCACAGACAGGAGGAGAGACTTTACAGAGTACTGTATATATCATAGATACCATCAGACCTGACCACAGACAGGAGGAGAGACTTTACAGAGTACTGTATATATCATAGATACCATCAGACCTGACCAAGACAGGGGAGAGACTTTACAGAGTACTGTATATATCATAGACACCATCAGACCTGACCACAGACAGGAGACTTTACAGAGTACTGTATATATCATAGATACCATCAGACCTGACCACAGACAGGAGGAGAGACTTTACAGAGTACTGTATATATCATAGATACCATCAGACCTGACCACAGACAGGAGGAGAGACTTTACAGAGTACTGTATATATCATAGATACCATCAGACCTGACCACAGAGAGGAGGAGAGACTTTACAGAGTACTGTATATATCATAGACACCATCAGACCTGACCACAGACAGGAGGAGAGACTTTACAGAGTACTGTATATATCATAGATACCATCAGACCTGACCACAGACAGGAGGAGAGACTTTACAGAGTACTGTATATATCATAGATACCATCAGACCTGACCACAGACAGGAGGAGAGACTTTACAGAGTACTGTTATATCATAGATACCATCAGACCTGACCACAGACAGGAGGAGAGACTTTACAGAGTACTGTATATATCTAGATACCATCAGACCTGACCACAGACAGGAGGAGAGACTTTACAGTTACTGTATATATCATAGACACCATCAGACCTGACCACAGACAGGAGGAGAGACTTTACAGAGTACTGTATATATCATAGATACCATCAGACCTGACCACAGACAGGAGGATAGACTTTACAGAGTACTGTAATCATAGATACCATCAGACCTGACCACAGACAGGAGGAGAGACTTTACAGAGTACTGTATATATCATAGATACCATCAGACCTGACCACAGACAGGAGGAGAGACTTTACAGAGTACTGTATATCATAGACACCATCAGACTGACCAGACAGGAGGAGAGACTTTACAGAGTACTGTATATATCATAGATACCATCAGACCTGACCACAGACAGGAGGAGAACTTTACAGAGTACTGTATATATCATAGATACCATCAGACCTGACCACAGACAGGAGAGACTTTACAGAGTACTGTATATATCATAGATACCATCAGACCTGACCACAGACAGGAGAGACTTTACAGAGTACTGTATATATCATAGATACCATCAGACCTGACCACAGACAGGAGGAGAGACTTTACAGAGTACTGTATATATCATAGATACCATCAGACCTGACCACAGACAGGAGGAGAGACTTTACAGAGTACTGTATATCATAGATACCATCAGACCTGACCACAGACAGGAGGAGAGACTTTACAGAGTACTGTATATATCATAGATACGATCAGACCTGACCACAGACAGGAGAGACTTTACAGAGTACTGTATATATCATAGACACCATCAGACCTGACCACAGACAGGAGGAGAGACTTTACAGAGTACTGTATATATCATAGATACCATCAGACCTGACCACAGACAGGAGGAGAGACTTTACAGAGTACTGTATATATCATAGATACCATCAGACCTGACCACAGACAGGAGAGAGACTTTACAGAGTACTGTATATATCATAGATACCATCAGACCTGACCACAGACAGGAGGAGAGACTTTACAGAGTACTGTATATCATAGATACCATCAGACCTGACCACAGACAGGAGCGACTTTACAGAGTACTGTATATATCATAGACACCATCAGACCTGACCACAGACAGGAGGAGAGACTTTACAGAGTACTGTATATATCATAGATACCATCAGACCTGACCACAGACAGGAGGAGACTTTACAGAGTACTGTATATCATAGACCACATCAGACCTGACCACAGACAGGAGGAGAGACTTTACAGAGTACTGTATATCATAGATACCATCAGACCTGACCAAAGACAGCAGGAGAGACTTTACAGAGTACTGTATATATCATAGACACCATCAGACCTGACCACAGACAGGAGGAGAGACTTTACAGAGTACTGTATATATCATAGATACCATCAGACCTGACCACAGACAGGAGGAGAGACTTTACAGAGTACTGTATATATCATAGATACCATCAGACCTGACCACAGACAGGAGGAGAGACTTTACAGAGTACTGTATATATCATAGATACCATCAGACCTGACCACAGACAGAGGAGAGACTTTACAGAGTACTGTATATATCATAGATACCATCAGACCTGACCACAGACAGGAGAGACTTTACAGAGTACTGTATATATCATAGATACCATCAGACCTGACCACAGACAGGAGAGACTTTACAGAGTACTGTATATATCATAGATACCATCAGACCTGACCACAGACAGAGGAGAGACTTTACAGAGTACTGTATATATCATAGATACCATCAGACCTGACCACAGACAGGAGGAGAGACTTTACAGAGTACTGTATATATCATAGATACCATCAGACCTGACCACAGACAGGAGGAGAACTTTACAGAGTACTGTATATCTCATAGATACCATCAGACCTGACCACAGACAGGAGGAGAGACTTTACAGAGTACTGTATATATCATAGATACCATCAGACCTGACCACAGACAGGAGGAGAGACTTTACAGAGTACTGTATATATCATAGACACCATCAGACCTGACCACAGACAGGAGGAGAGACTTTACAGAGTACTGTATATATCATAGATACCATCAGACCTGACCACAGACAGGAGGAGAGACTTTACAGAGTACTGTATATATCATAGACACCATCAGACCTGACCACAGGAGGAGAGACTTTACAGAGTACTGTATATATCATAGATACCATCAGACCTGACCACAGACAGGAGGAGACTTTACAGAGTACTGTATATATCATAGACACCATCAGACCTGACCACAGAGGAGGAGACTTTACAGAGTACTGTATATATCATAGATACCATCAGACCTGACCAAAGACAGCAGGAGAGACTTTACAGAGTACTGTATATATCATAGACACCATCAGACCTGACCACAGACAGGAGGAGAGACTTTACAGAGTACTGTATATCATAGATACCATCAGACCTGACCACAGACAGGGGAGAGACTTTACAGAGTACTGTATATATCATAGATACCATCAGACCTGACCACAGACAGGAGGACTTTACAGAGTACTGTATATATCATAGATACCATCAGACCTGACCACAGACAGGAGGAGAGACTTTACAGAGTACTGTATATATCATAGATACCATCAGACCTGACCACAGACAGGAGGAGAGACTTTATGAGGGTTGAAACAATGCTGGTGACACTTTCCAGACTATAAATATCATAAATGGATAGCTACAACTTTAATTTGGTCAATAGGTCGCTGGATTGGATTAAGGTAGGTAGGTTGGAAGGTTGGTCATTTATATGGTCGGACAGACAGACGACAGACAGACACAGACAGACAGACAGACAGACAGACAGACAGACAGACAGACAGACAGACAGACAGACAGACAGACAGACAGACAGACAGACAGTGTTAGAGAGAGAGAGAGAGAGAGAGAGAGACATCTGTCCAGTGCTTGAACAGATCCAAGTTACTTCCCCAGCATTACAACATTACAGCATTCATATCACATTATATTAGTAGTAATGTCAGAGATGAGAGATTCATCATATCACAACATATTAGTAGTAATGTCTGAGATGAGAGATTCATCATATCACAACATATTAGTAGTAATGTCTGAGATGAGATATTCATCATATCACAACATATAGTAGTAATGTCTGAGATGAGATATTCATCATATCACATTATATAGTAGTAATGTCTGAGATGAGAGATTCATCATATCACAACATAGTTAGTAATGTCTGAGATGAGAGATTCATCATATCACAACATATTAGTAGTAATGTCTGAGATGAGAGATTCATCATATCACAACATATTAGTAGTAATGTCTGAGATGAGAGATTCATCATATCACAACATATTAGTAGTAATGTCTGATGGAGATTCATCATACATGTTGATGAAGGAGGACCACTGTTGTTTCCAGATGCCAGAAACGTTGTGGAGAGGTTAGAGGATGTTGTAGAGAGGTTTGGGAGGGTTGTGGAGATGTTAGAATATGTTGTAGAGAGGTTTGGGAGGGTTGTGGAGAAATGAGGTCTAGAGGAGACAGTTGAGGTTGTAGAAGTGGGAGGAGCTGTGTGTGAATAGAAAGAGAGGACACAAATAAAGTCACCATTTTGTTTTCTTCTCAGGAAGCCAGGAAGCCTCTAAAAAAGCTTTGAATTTTTCAAGACAAATGTGATTGAGTGTTAACTTACCATCTGTAACTGTGAGATGCACCTCTTGGTAAGTGTCTATGGCCATACCTCCCCACTCCACACCAGTAGTTCCCAGTGTCTGACTTCATCAGGTCTTTGATGGTCACATAGAATACATCTCCCTTGTCTTCTATACTGTATCTACTTTGAGTTACATTCTTGCTCCTCTTAGTTTCAACCAGAATGTCTTTACCAGAACATGTCCCCTTGCAGAAGTATTTGTTGTTGTTCCCTGCCAATGTGAATGAGCAGCCCACAGTGACTTGTCCTCCTACCACTTCCTTAGTGACAGCTGACTCCACAACACACAGAGCTGTCAAACAGAAACACACAGTACAGACACAACTGATGACCTGTCAGATATTCACTACCGTTCAAAAGTTTGGGGTCACTTAGAAATATCCTTGTTTTTGAAAGAAAAGCACATTTTATGTCCATTAAAATAACATCAAATTGATCAGAAATACAGTGTAGACATTGTTAATGTTGTAAATGATTATTGTAGCCAGAAACGTTTTTTATGGACTATCAGCAACCATCGCTCCAGTGTTTCAATGGCACATTGTGTTAGCTAATCCATTGTGTTAGCTAATTTCTTCTGTCCAGCGTCTGTGTTTTTTATTTATTTTTTTATTTCACCTTTATTTAACCAGGTAGGTTTGTTGAGAACAAGTTCTCAATTACAACTGCGACCTGGCCAAGATAAAGCAAAACAGTGTGACACAAACAACAACACAGAGTTACACATGGAATAAACAAACATACAGTCAATAATACAATAGAAAAAGTATATATACAGTGTGTGCAAATGAGGTAAGATAAGGGAGGTAAGGCAATAAATAGGCCATAGTGGTGAAGTAATTACAATATAGCAATTCAACAGTGCAGTGATAGACGTGCAGAAGATGAATGTGTAAGTAGAGATACTGGGGTGCAAAGGAGCAAAATAAATAAATAAATGACAGTATGGGGATGAGGTAGTTGGATGGGCTATTTACAGATGGGTTATGTACAGGTGCAGTGATCTGTGAGCTGCTCTGACAGCTGGTGCTTAAAGTTAGTGAGGGAGATATGAGTCTCCAGCTTTAGTGATTTTTGCAGTTCGCTCCAGTCATTGGCAGCAGAGAACTGGAAGGAAAGGCGGCCAAAGGGGGAATTGGATTTGGGGATGACCAGTGAATTTTGGGAGTGCTACGTGTGGGTGCTGCTATGGTGACCAGTGAGCTGAGATAAGGCGGGGCTTTACCAAGCAAAGACTTGTAGATGACCTGGAGTCAGTGGGGGCCAGCCAACGAGAGCGTACAGGTCGCAGTGGTTGGTAGTATATGGGGCTTTGGTGACAAAACAGATGGCACTGTAATAGACTGCATCCAATTTGTTGAGTAGAGTGTTGGAGGCTATTTTGTAAATGATATCGCCGAAGTCGAGGATCGGTAGGATGGTCAGTTTTACGAGGGTATGTTTGGCTGCATGAGTGAAGGAGGCTTTGTTGCGAAATAGGAAGCCGATTCTAGATTTCATTTTGGATTGGAGATGCTTAATATGAGTCTGAAAGGAGAGTTTACAGTCTAACCAGACACCTAGGTATTTGTAGTTGTCCACATATTTAAAGTCAGAACTGTCCAGAGTAGTGATGCTGGACGGGATGGGCAGGTGCGGGCAGCGATCGGTTGAAGAGCATGCATTTAGTTTTACTTGGATTTAAGAGCAGTTGGAGGCCGCGGAAGGAGAGTTGTACGGCATTGAAGCTCGTCTGGAGGTTAGTTAAGAGATCAAATATATTTGGTTAGACAGTATAGGGATACATGTATTATGTATTAAGTATTGTATTTACTAAGTACTTTTATAGAGTATAATAGTATTTATAAACTGGGTGGTTCGAGCCCTTAACGCTGTCGTGAGAGAGAGTAGACCAAGGTGCAGCGGAGTTAGTGTTCATCATTGAATATTTAATAGCAGAAAGAACACCATACAAACAAAACAAGAAAACTGACAGCCAATCAGTCCTGTCAGGTGCAAAACACTAACAGAAACAATTACCCACAAAACCCAAAGGAAAAAACATGCTCCTTATGTGTGACTCCCAATCAGCAACAACGAGCTTCAGCTGTGCCTGATTGGGAGCCACACACGGCCCAAAACAAAGAAATACAAAAACATAGAAAAAGGAACATAGAACGCCCACCCAATGTAACACCCTGGCCTAACCAAAATAAAGAACAAAAACCCCTCTCTATGGCCAGGGCGTTACAATATCAGACCGTATTCCAGGGGTATGACAAAACATTTATTTTTACTCCTCTAATTACATTGGTAACCAGTTTATAATAGCAATAAGGTAACTCGGGTTTGTGGTATGCATCGTGCCTAAGAACAGCCCTTAGCTGTGGTATATTGGCCATATACATATATTCATGCCTTATTGCTTAAATAACCCACCACACAACTGACTTCTGTATTTTCTCTGCTCTCTAGTCTCAGAACCTAAAAATGGAGGCATCAAAACAATGCAGGTGTATCATGATACCTCAACCTAAAAAGACGATGAACCCATATATTCCCAAATTCCCACAGGAACGATTGTCACCAGCTGCGAGGCGTGTCACGAACAAGCCGTCTGCAGCACCTCGCCCACGGCAGGTGACATCACATGCAAATGTAAGAAGGGCTTCTCTGGAGACGGCCTCATCTGCTTACCTGGCCACACCGCCACCGACGACCACCACCACGCCCCTCGCCGTGTCCGCCGCTCCTACCCCACCTCCAACACCAACCTTGCCCATGTTCGGTTCAGCTGCGGCTTGATGAGTGCGCTGATGGGGAGGACTGTATCACGGTCGACGGCATCCAGCAGTGCGCCAACCCCTGCAAGAGCTACACGGTCCTGAACGACCTGTGGCGTTCCACCAACAACAATGAGGGCGAGAAACACTGTGACCGCAACGTCCACTGGACGGCTATTAACCGCATGTTCATCGGCAACCAGCGTGTCCATGCCGGACAAGTGTGTGGATTCGTTAATGTGCGGCACCCAGGCTCCCTTGTGGCTGGCGTTTCCTCCCCCCCAGCAGGTGGATGAGATTGTCCAGAGTGCAGTCTGCGCCAGCTTCAGAGGGGACTGCTGCTGGGTGCAGTCTCAGCCCATCCAGGTCAAGGCATGCCCTGGGAACTACTTTGTGTACAAGTTCGTCATGCCTCCTGGGTGCTACTTCGCCTATTGTGCATGTAAGGTTTCGCCCCCTGCTCTGCCGAGTTCTGAGTGGGGCTTGTTGTTGTTCTATCTTTTGAATTGAAGTTATTGTATTTCTTTTTTTAACTGTTTACTGCTTAGTCATTCACCAGCTGGTTATATAAACCATGATGTTCTCCTTATGGCCCTAGATATCAACAGTACTCAGCATATTCATCCATTCATTCATATAGGCGTATTGTATGATTCTGGTAATACCAGCATGCTAGTTCTTTCAAAACATGAGCGATGAATGTTCCCTCATAACTGTGTCTCCTGTTTAACTCCTTGTTCCAGATGTGTCAGCTCCCACCACAACACCAAAACCAGTCACAACAACAACCACAACAACAACAAAAGCACCTGTAATAATCACCACGACAACACAAACACCTGTAAAGGTCACCACGACAACACAAACACCTGTAAAGGTCACCACGACAACACAAACACCTGTAAAGGTCACCAAGACAACAAATGCACCTGTAAAAGCCACCACAGCAACACAAACACCTGTTACGATACCCACGACAACACAAACACCTGCTAAGATCACCACAACACCGCAAACACCTGTTAAGATCACCACGATAATGCAGACACCTGTTAAGGTCACCACGACAACACAAACACCTATTAAGATCACCACGACAACACAAACATCCATAAATATCACCACTATGACAAAATCACCAGTAGATGTTGTCACCTCAACAAAAACACCAGTAGACAACAATCGCACCACAACAACAACACAGTCACAGGTTGCCACAACTACGCCAAAAGCAATGTGTGGTACATGCAGAGCGGGGGAGACCTGCGTGAGCACCGATGGGGTCACTTGCGGTGTGAGAGGCCAGGTGAGTTCTCAGAAAACACCTGCTTGAGGACCTATGTACACTCTTAGAAAGAAAGGTGCTATCTAGAACCTATAAGGGTTCTTCGGCTGCTCCCATAGGTGAACCCTTTGAAGAACCCTTTTTTGGTTCCAGGTAGAACCCTATTGGTGTAACGGCTTTGGTAGTCGCGTTTGCAGGAATGAGGCGCAGGAAGCAACGAACACAGGGAGTTTTTAATAACACTTTGAAGAAAAAACAAAGTTCCCAAACACAGGGGAATAAATACAATGTGCGACAATGCCAAGCCGACACGAACAAGACAGTCGACATACAACAATTAATCCCGCACAACAATGAGCGGGCCAGCTAAACTAAATAGCCCCTCTAATGGCTAATTGACCACAGGTGTCTAAAATAAAAAAAAGGGAAAAGCAAAAGGGAATCGGTGGCAGCTAATAGGTCGGTAACAACAACCGCCGAGCGCCACCCGAGCAGGAGGGGGCGCCACCGTCGGTGGGAATCGTGACAGTACCCCCCTCCTGACGCGCGGCTCCCGCAGCGCGCCGACACCGGCCTCGAGGTCGACCCGGAGGGCGAGGCGCAGGGCGATCCGGACGGAGGTGGTGGAAATCCCTCAACATAGATGGGTCCAGGACGTCCTCCGCCGGCACCCAGCACCTCTCCTCCGGGCCGTACCCCTCCCAGTCCACGAGGTTCTGCAGGCCCCTCGCCCGGCGTCTCGAGTCCAGTATGGCCCGTATGCTGTCTGTCGGGGACCCCCCGATGTCCAGAGGGGGCGGAGGGACCTCCGGCACCTCATCTTCTTGAAGGGGACCAGCTACCACCGGCCTGAGGAGAGACACATGAAACGAGGGGTTAATACGGTAATAGGAAGGGAGTTGCAACCGATAACACACCTCGTTTATCCTCCTCAGGACTTTGAAGGGCCCCACACACTGCGGCCCCAGCTTCCGGCAGGGCACGTGGAGGGGCAGGTTCCGGGTCGAGAGCCAGACCCTGTCTCCCGGTGCGAACACGGGCGCCTCACTGCGGTGGCGGTCAGCACTCCTCTTCTGCCGCGCACTGGCCTCCTTTAATGAGTCCTGGACGGCTCTCCAGGTCTCCTTGGAGTGCTGGACCCAGTCCTCCACCGCAGGAGCCTCGGTCTGGCTCCGGTGCCATGGTGCCAGGACCGGCTGGTAACCTAACACACACTGAAAGGGTGATATGTTAGTAGAGGAGTGGCGAAGTGAGTTCTAGGCTAATTCAGCCCAGGGAATATCCCTCGCCCACTCCCCTGGCCGGTCCTGGCAATACGACCTCAGGAACCTGCCCACCTCCTGGTTCACCCTCTCCGCCTGCCCATTGCTCTCGGGGTGATAACTGGAGGTCAAACTGACCGAGACCCCCAGCCGCTCCATAAACGCTCTCCAGACCCTGGATGTGAACTGGGAACCTCGATCAGAGACAATGTCCTCCGGCACCCCGTAGTGCCAGAAGACGTGGGTAAATAGGGCCTCCGCAGTCTGCAGGGCCGTAGGGAGACCGGGCAATGGGAGGAGACGGCAGGACTTAGAGAACCGATCCACAACCACCAGAATCGCCTGGTTCCCCTGAGAGGGGGGAAGATCTGTCAAGAAGTCGATGGACAGGTGCGACCATGGTCGTTGTGGAATGGGGAGGGGCTGTAACTTCCCTCTCGGTAGATGCCTAGGAGCCTTACTCTGGGCACACACCGAACAGGAAGAGACATAGGACCTCACGTCCTTAGCCAAGGTGGGCCACCAGTACTTCCCCCTTAGACTCCGCACTGTCCTCGCCTCACCAGGATGACCCGCAGTAGGTAGCGTGTGCGCCCACCGAATCAAACGAACACCGAGCGGCACATACATGCGCCCCACGGGCACCTGCGCAGGCGCAGGTTCCAACACCAATGCCCGCTCAATGTCCGCGTCCACCTCCCATACCACTGGTGCCACCAGCCTAGACGCTGGAATGATGGGAGTTGGATCGATGGGCCGGTCCTCCGTGTCATAGAGACAGGACAGCGCGTCGGCTTTAGTATTCAGGGAAGCCGGTCTATAGGAGATGGTAAACCTAAACCGGGCGAAGAACATGGCCCACCTCACCTGATGTGGATTCAGTCTCCTCGCTGCCGGGATGTACTCCAGGTTTCGGTGGTCAGTCCAGATGAGAAAGGAGTGCTTAGCCCCCTCAAGCCAGTTTCCGCCACACCCTCAGTGCTTTGACCACCGCTAGCAACTCCCTGTCCCCCACATCGTAGTTACGCTCCGCCGAACTGAGCTTCTTCGAAAAGAAAGCGCAGGGGCGGAGTTTCGATGGCGTACCCGAGCGCTGTGATAGCACGGCACCCACCCCAGCCTCCACGCCCCTCTAATGGCTAATTGACCACAGGTGTCTAAAATTTAAAAAAAAGGGAAAAGCAAAAGGCAATCGGTGGCAGCTAATAGGCCGGTGACGACGACCGCCGAGCACCACCCGAGCAGGAGGGGGCGCCACCGTCGGTGGGAATCGTGACAATTGGGTTCCAAGTAGAACCCCTTCCCTAGAGGGTTCGACCTGGAACCAAAAACAGTTCTACCTGGAACCAAAAGGGTTCTCCTATGGAAACAGCCGAAGAACCCTTTTGGAATAATTTTTTCTATGAGTGCATATGAGAATTTGTAATTCCTTCTTTTCATTCTTGAATAACACTCTCCCGTTGTCTTTCTTTTCTCATCCCTCTCTCGCTCTCTTTCTCTCTTACAGATCAGCCTGTTTTGCTGCGCCCAGAGGTGGTGTGTGGGCGGAGCCTGGTACAGGTGGGTCTCAACAGGACTAACCTGGAGGCCGCTGGTCTGGACGCCACCACCGCTAACCTGGCCGACCCCCAGTGTAACGCTCACGAAGAGCGTGGCGGCATAGTATGGTACCAGGTGGAGCGCACAGAGGGCGCCTGCGGAAACACTCTGGAGGTGAGAACAGACGCCGACCCGTTCCTCACCGGAACTTTCAATAGAGAACTGTTGATGTGAGACATGTTGCCATCAACAGAAAATTATGAACAGATAAACTGAAATACAATAGTCCAAGAATTGTATTATTCTGAGAACTGGTGAGAGGTCCTCTCCTAGCTTCTAATCTTCTTCCCTTTTCCCCCTTTCACCAGACAAACGGAACTGAAGCCATCTTTTCCAACAGTTCATTCATCTACCACATTCACAACGTGTCCTTCAGCCGACCCGTGAGCGTACCTTTCTCCTGTGCCTACCCTCTGGAATCAGAGACCAGCCTGGATGTGGCCATCAAACCCTACCTGTCGTAAGTGGAGACGTTACGTTACAGTAAACAATGTAAAACATGGACAATGTAACACAACAGGGGCACAAGTTTGACCAGTTTTATCATTGGAATGTGATACAATACGAGGCAATGGTGTACTTTAGGACCATGCGGACGCCTCCGAGTGGTTTGGTAGGCTGTTTATCCGACTGGATTTAAAAATGATAATAATTATGTCCCCCCCACTTCTAAAACCAAACCCTGTAACATAACGTAACACAATGCAGGCTAACACGTGTCGGACTGTCAGTATTCTGTTAATGTATAGACAGTTATTACTCTAAACCTGTGGTTCTTGATGATCCTTTAGATAACTAGTTAAGAGTTTTGCACCTCCTCTGTCCACTCATCACAGTACTGGTTGTTCCACCAAGATACGTAGCTGAAGCTGGCTGTGTAATAGTGTTGAAACTATAATAACAATAATAATAAGAATAATAATAAGAATTTCTTATCTTACCGATCTAAAGTGACTTTGGGTATCTTGAAAAGTGCTTCAAAAAGAATGTATATTTTTTATTATTATTCTAAATAATGATAATAACGATTCATTTTATTTAGCCTGTTAAGTGCATTTCTCACACTGCATCTCTTATTAACCAAATCTCATATTCGCCCATTTGACAGGCTGAAGGATGTCCAAGTCGGTAAGGGCTCCAAAGTGGGCTCCAACATGACTCTGTACCACAGCGACAACTTCACAAAGGCTTACCCAGCGGGCGGAGTCACCTTGCCGGTGGGTTCCGTGCTGCACGTGGGTGTGTCCGTAGAGGAGTCCGAGACGGAGCGTTTTGTGGTCGTTCTGGAGGACTGCTATGCCACGCAATCCCCCGACCCTAAAGACATCATGCGATACTACATCATTCAGAACAAGTATGTGTGTCTTTGTTCATACTCAAGGAACATATGGAGGAGGTTTCCCAGACACAGATTATGTCTGGTCCTGGACTAACAACACTTTACATGGAGCTTCTCTATTGTGAATGTTTTTTACTCCAGGACCAGGCTTAATCTGTGTCTGGGAAACCGAACCCTAATATTTGTGTATTTTTGTTGCGTTATCTAACCTAAACCCTGGCCCTCCCTGTTTCCTAGATGTCCGACTGAATTCCGTCAGGTGAGGGTGGAGGAGAGCGGCTCGTCTCTCAGGGCTCGCTTCTCTGCTCTGCTGTTCCTGTACCAGGGAGACTACCGGGACATCTTCCTGCACTGCAGACTCAGCCTTTGTGACCAGAGGAGCTCCTCCTGCACTCCAGTGAGTCCTGCATCTTTCCCGCTGGCTCATCCACTCTGTTTGTGGTCTCTCTCCCTTCTCACTAATTTTGTGTGTGGTGGTTTCTGACTCTCCTGAGTCTCTCTGTCTCAGTGTCTGGTCTCTCTGACTCCTTCTCCTCTCTGTCTCAGTGTCTGGTCTCTCTGACTCCTTCTCGTCTCTCTGTCTCAGTGTCTGGTCTCTCTGACTCCTTCTCGTCTCTCTGTCTCAGTGTCTGGTCTCTCTGACTCCTTCTCGTCTCTCTGTCTCAGTGTCTGGTCTCTCTGACTCCTTCTCGTCTCTCTGTCTCAGTGTCTGGTCTCTCTGACTCTCTCTCGTCTCTCTGACTCAGTGTCTGGTCTCTCTGACTCCTTCTCGTCTCTCTGTCTCAGTGTCTGGTCTCTCTGACTCTCTCTCGTCTCTCTGACTCAGTGTCTGGTCTCTCTGACTCCTTCTCGTCTCTCTGTCTCAGTGTCTGGTCACTCTGATTCTCCAGTCTCTCTGACTCTCTCTGTCTCAGTGTCTGGTCTCTCTGACTCCTTCTCGTCTCTCTCCTCAGGTGCGCGCCAAAAGGAAATACCGCTCTGTCACCCCCTCCGTTCCCCTCGAACCCCTCACCATCGGACCAATCACCTGTGAGTATGACCTCATAAGTTATCAATCAAAACCAATCATTTAATAGATGTCAATCAAACAAATTATGTTGATGTCAGTGATGGACGCTCATGTAACTAACTAACTAACTTACTAAATAACTAACAGGGTATTTGTTTTTGACTTTCAGGGTCCCAGAATGAAGATTGAACTTGCTTCCTGTATTCCTGTATCCTAAATAAACAATGAATACAGTTATCTAAATGATTTATGTGAAGTTCATAAACCTATCTCACCTATACATAATTTGTCCTAAACCAAGCCATTTCATATTTAACATCTTACATACATCCAGTTATAAATAATGATCTTTTAAGGATATTTTTCTATTTTTCTTACAGCTAGAATAATTGGGAAAACATTTATTTTTTAACCAACACAAACATCTCCCTTTTGTAGTTTAAACTGCTGCTAGAATATTATTTAATCACATTTCTCCAAAATGCTTTGTATGTGCAGTAATTGAATAGTGTTAATAAAATATAAATGATAAATAAATGTATAAATGTATTAATGTATGAATAATGCACTGGGCATGTAGTGTACTACAGCTATAGCTGAGTTCTTTCTCTTTGGGATCGGTCAAGACAACGATGAACCAGTAGGTGTCAGTATTACCACAGAAACACTGGTAGAAGTCTGCACCATCACAACACAACAGCAGCAGACTTACAAATACTTTTTTATTAATTAAATAATTAACGGGCAATTCCACCAATTTTCGACCTCATTTTCATTATCTCCAGCACAATACCATTGTCTACATATGTGAAAACTGAAAATTTCGACGTTTTGTAGAAATCATATATAAAGTTAAACATTTAAAAAATATTGATTTTCAAATACTATGAGATTATTAATTTTTTTTCAATTTTATACCATTTTTAAAGGACCTTTCTTCTTTTTCTCTTTTTAACCACCGATCATAGAAACATGCAATTTTCACATACAGCCAGGTCCGAAATGATTGACATCCTTGATAAAGATGAGCAATAATAACTGTTTAAAAATAAATCATTCAAATACTGAGCTATATTTAATGCTTAAAAAAAAGGGAAATTATATTTTTTTATACTAATACACTTACTCAGAGAAAGAAATTTGGTTAACAAGTAATATTTTTTTCTCTCAAAATGGTTGGGGTTAAAATTATTGACACCCCTAAAGATTCTTATAAATAAGGTAGTCAAAAGTTTAGTATTTTGTCCCATACTCCCCATGACATGTTCAGCTCCCCTGTTATTGGTCATGGTGAGAGGTTAGCATGTCTCGGGGGTACTCATCATTATTCACGATTCATATAGGATTATCCGTAACCATGGTAGTATCCACATTAAATGTAGAAGTGTTTAGAAACATATTATATTCTTATTTACAATAAAAGTGACTCCAAAATGACAACATATTATTTACCATTAATTTATATTGGGCAGAAAATAATCTGAAACACAACCAAAACGTACTGCAAATGCATCCAACAAGTTTGTAGAATCACAACCTTGATGTAGTCATTGGGTACTAGGAATATGGGACCAAATACTAAACTTTTGACTACTTTATTGATAAGAATTCTTTAAGGGTGCAACTAAAATACCTTTTTGAGATTAAAAGTATTACTATATATATTTGTATCTGATCAATTGTATTAGTATAAAATAGTTTATACAACAGCATTGTTGAATATTAGTTTATGATTGGCTAGAAGGGCATTCTAGAATGGACATTAAAACAAACAAACAAAAAAATAAAATAAGATATCGGAACACCTTGTAATCAAACTCGGCTCCACCTCGTCCCGCTGCGTCATCAGTTATTTCCGAGGTAATATACAGAACGTCTGCGTTAATCTCTTACATAATTTCCCCCCAAATATAGCATACAATATAGCACAGTATTTGAATGATTTAATTGATCATAATTGATCATCTTCCACACTGTACATCGATAATGACATCGTGCTGGAGATAATGAATGAGGTTGAACAGTGGAGTAATTGTTCTTTTAATATTCTTTCTTCATGTGTTGAATCTCAAATCTAATGATATTCTCCCGAGTGGCACAGCGTCTATTTTGTAAATAAGGTATTTCAGTTGTAACTTTTTTAAACATTTGCAAAGATTTCTAAAAACGTATTTTCACTTTGTCGTTATGTGGTATTGTGTGTAGATTGATGAGGAAAACAATTAATTGAATCCATTTTAGAATAAGGCTGTAACGTATCAAAATGTGGAAAAAGGGAAGGGGTCTGAATACTTACCGAATGCGCTGTAAGTATTCAACCACCTAAGCCAACACGTGTTAGAATCACCTTTGGTAGCGATTACAGCTGTGAACCTTTCTGGGTAAGTCTCGAAGAGCTTTGCACACTTGGATTGTACAATATTTGCATATTATTATTTAAACAGTCTTCAAGCTCTGTCAAGTTGGTTGTTGATCATTTCTAGACAGCTATTTTCAAGTGTTGCCATAGATTCTCAAGACAATTTAAGTCAAAACTGTAACTAGGCCCCTCAAGAACATCCAATGTCGTCTTGGTATGCAACTTAGGTGTAGATTTGGCCTTGTGTTTTAGGTTATTGTCCTGCTGAAGGTGAAAAAAAACTCCTTCATTCTTGCCAATGACAAACATACCACCATGCTTGAAAATATGAAGAGTGGTACTCAGAGATGTGTTGGATTTTCCCAAAAGATAAAGCTTTGTATTCAGGACATAAAGTTAATTTCTTTGTTAACATTATTTGCCGTTTTACTTCAGTGCCTCAGGAATGTATATTTTTATTCTATACAGGCTTCCTTCTTTTCACTCTGTCACTTGCACTGAGTATACAAAACATTAAGAACACCTGCTCTTTCCAAGACAGACTGACCAGGTGAATCCAGGTGAAAGCTATGATCCCTTATTGATGTCACTTGTTAAATCCACTTCAAATCAGTGTAGGTGAAGGGGAGTAGACAGGTTAATTCCTAAGAGTCTAAGCCGTTGGGGGGTTCTGAGCTGACATATGGAATGGTTTTAAAGATGTTCATATTATAGATCATTTAGCTATTTGATTTGGAATTTTAGGACCCCTTTAGGTTTCCCCAAAAAATAATACAAAATATTTCATAAAATATTTAATTTGGCCTTTACTACTATAGCCCATAGAAACGCATCGAATAACACATTAATAAATAGCAAACAAAAGACAGTATAAAAAAAATCATAATGAAAACAATTTTGAATTGTCTGTCCTTTATCTAGGAGAAATAAGAACGCTCAGCAAATATGTGTTTTTTTGTATTTAACCCCATTTTTTTGGATAGGTACAAAACTCCCTCCATACTTTCATTCATTATTTTTAGTGTTACCGGGTTACCTTCAGACGAGTCCCATGACACTTGTGGGGGTCATAGAGCAAAATGGAGACCACCATCATGTTCGTGAGAGTCTCCCCTTTCAATAGAATGGTAGGCCAAACGGTTCGGACGCTACAGACGTTTCCATGAGAAGACCGATTTTCGGGACCTTTCACCATAGATGCGGACGTGCGACACTGGAGGATGTGGTGGATTGAGAAGCAACCAATGCAAAAAAAAACATATCTCATATCTCGCTTAAACTGACAAATATTGATGGGGAGTTTTTATTATGTTACTTAGATTGAAGCACGTCAATCGACTCTAGGGGGCTAAAGAAGGATTTTTAAGCCTTGAGACAATTGAGACATGGATTGTGTATGTGTTCTATTCAGAGGGTGAACGAGCAAGACAGAAAATGTGTCTTTGAACAGGGTATGGTAGTAGGTGCCAGGTGCACTGGTTTGTGTCAAGAACTGCAACGCTACTGTTTTTTTTCACGCTCAACAATTTCCCGTGTGTATCAAGAACGGCCCAAAGGACATCCAGACAACTTGACACAACTCTGGGAAGCATTAGAGTCAACATGGGCCAGGATCACGCTTTCGACACCTTGTAGAGTCCATGCTGTTTTGAGGGGAAAAGGGGAGGGTGAGGGGTGGGGGGGGTTCCTAATGTTTGGTATACTCAGTGTAGATTAGCATTGTGGAGTAGCTATAATGTTGTTGGTCCATTCTCACTTTTCTCCTATCACAGCCATTCAACTCTGTAACTGTTTTAAAGTCACCATTGGCCTCATGGTGAAATCCCTGAGAAGTTTCCTTCCTCTCCGGCAACTGAGTTAAGAAGGACGCCTGTATCTTTGTAGTGACTGGGTGTATTGACACACCATCCAAAGTGTAATTAATAACTTCACCATGTTGAAAGGGATATTCAATGTCTGCTTTTTGTTTTGTTTTACCCATCTACCAATAGGTGCCCATCTTCCTCCCTGGGCTTTATGGTTGAATCTGTGTCGTAAATTCACTGCTTGACTGAGGGACCTTCCAGATACTTGTATGTGTTGGGTACAGAGGTGAGGTAGTCATTCAAAAATCATGTTAAACATTATTTCACACAGTGTGGGTATATGCAATTTATAATCTGATTTGTTAAACTTTTTTAGGCTTGCCATAACAAAGGGGTTGATTACTTATTGACTCAAAACAATTAATTTGTACAATTTAAAGAAACAACGTTTAATTCCACTTCGATATTTTAAGGTATTGTGTGTAGGCCAATGACACAAAATCTAAATTTAATACATTTTAAATTCAAGCTGTAACACAACAAAATGTAGAAAAAGTCAAGGGGTGTGAATACTGTCTGAAGACACTGAACACCGGAATGCATACGATACAATAAGGCACATAAAAATATGCAGCTCTTGATAAGATTTCAAAACAAACTAAACACGACAATTTAATTCACACAATTACATTCACAACGTCAGGTCCAGTTTTATCACTGTCAGCCTTGAGGGCGGCTGGGGACAAATGGAATCTCCTGTACATGGCGGGAAGGAGGTTGAGCTCAGGATGTCCTGTGCTCTTTGAACTGTAAAGCATGGTTATTTCTCTAAGTAATGCCATACATTGTGTTTGACCACACGCTGTGTTCCCACTTCAGCCAGTCACAGAGTCCATGAAGATCATCATCTCTCCCACTATAATATTCTAGTCAGAAGCACTCGGCCGTCGCTCTGGTGTGTTTCCTCTCTAACTGTCTGATTCTCTTTGACCCCCCCCCCCCCCATGGGCCCAGAGTCTGGAGTGAGCCTTGGGAACCTCCCCAGGGGCCCAGAGTCTGGAGTGAGCCTTGGGAACCTCCCCAGGGGCCCAGAGTCTGGAGTGAGCCTTGGGAACCCCCCCAGGGGCCCAGAGACTGGAATGAGCCTTGGGAACCCCCCCAGGGGCCCAGAGTCTGGAGTGAGCCTTGGGAACCTCCCCAGGGGCCCAGAGTCTGGAGTGAGCCTTGGGAACGTCATATGAAGGATGAGCTCCTTCCTCCACTACTCCCTTGATCTCCATCCCGACGTACAGCCCAGCACAACCAAATAACTGTCAAGGGTACAGAATTACTTTAATTGAATATTGTAAAGAATTTATGCACTACAGTGTGATTTCATTGTACTGTGTATGTTGTATACACATAGACTTGCATTGTTTTAGGACTGATCATTTCCCCAAACCTGAGTTGCTGTGTGTGTATGCTGTGATTTGATGATGTCAATAAATAACTCTGATGATGCTCATTGTCTAATGATTGTCTATTTACCCTGCAGTAAGCAGTTTACGCCAGCAGGGGTTAATGTAGGCTAATAAATAGACTAGCCGTGTCAAATGGACACCATGTGAGTTTCCCGTCACTTCAATAAACAAACACAACATTTGACTTCAAACTGTAGCCTGCTTATTTAGTTATTTCCTCATGTAGGCTATAAAGGGGCCATCTGCAACAATTTTTTATTAAAAAAAATTCACATACACTTTTATTATTTCAATTCATACATATTCACACACACACACACACACACACACACACACATATATACATGTTTTCTTTATTTTTTCTTTATTTTTCTATTTAACTAGGCAAGTCAGTTAAGAACAAATTCTTATTTACAATGACAGCCTACTCCGGCCAAACCCGGACGACCTGGGACAATTGTGCGCCGCCCGATGGGACTCCCGATCACGGCCGGTTGTGATAGAGCCTGGAAGCAGTGACTTGCGTCCCACCTAGTCAACAGCCAGTGGAATCGCTTGGCGCGAAATAAAAATACCTCAAAAATGCTATAACTTCAATTTCTCAAACATATGACACCATTTTAAGGACAAGACTCTCGTTAATCTAACCACATTGTCCGATTTCAAAAAGGCTTTACAGCGAAAGCAAAACATTAGATTATGTCAGGAGAGTACCCTGCCAAAAATAATCACACAGCCATTTTCAAAGCAAGCATATATGTCACAAAAACCAAATCCACAGCTAAATGCAGCACTAACCTTTGATGATCTTCATCAGATGACACTCCTAGGACATTATGTTATACAATACATGCATGTTTTGTTCAATCAAGTTCATATTTATATCAAAAACCAGCTTTTTACATTAGCATGTGATGTTCAGAACTAGCATACCCACCGCAAACTTCCGGTGAATTTACTAAATTACTCATGATTAACGTTCACAAAATACATAACAATTATTTTAAGAATTATAGATACAGAACTCCTTTATGCAATCGCGGTGTCAGATTTTAAAATAGCTTTTCGGCGAAAGCACATTTTGCAATATTCTGAGTACATAGCCCAGCCATCACGGCTAGCTAATTTGACACCCACCAAGTTTGGCCCTCACCAAACTCAGATTTACTATAAGAAAAATTGGATTACCTTTGCTGTTCTTCGTCAGAATGCACTCCCAGGACTTCTACTTCAGCAACAAATGTTGTTTTGGTTCCAAATAATCCATAGTTATATCCAAATAGCTCCATTTTGTTCATGCGTTCAGGTCACTATCCGAAGAGTGACGCGCGAGCGCATTTCGTGACAAAAAAAAGCTAAATATTCCATTACCGTACTTCGAAGCATGTCAAACGCTGTTTAAAATACATTTTTATGCTATTTTTCTCGTAAAATAGCGATAATATTCCAACCGGGCGACGTTGTATTCATTCAAAGGCTGAAAGAAAAAAATTGAGAATTCTCATGAATGCGCATCTCCAGTGTCACTGTTCCCAGCCTGACCACTCACAAAATCTCCTGCTGTTCTTTGCCCAGAGACAGGAGACATGTCATTCCACTTTCTGGCGCCTTCTGAGAGCCAATGGAAGCCTTAGAAAATGTCACGTTACAGCAGAGATGCTGTATTTTCGATAGAGATGCAACAGAAGGATAACAAATTGTCAGACAGGGCACTTCCTGTATGGAATCTTCTCAGGTTTTGGCCTGCCATATGAGTTCTGTTATACTCACAGACACCATTCAAACAGTTTTAGAAACTTTAGAGTGTTTTCTATCCAAATCTACTAATTATATGCATATTCTCGTTTCTGAGCAAGAGTAGTCACCAGTTTAAATCGGGTACGTTTTTTTTATCCGGCCGTGCAAATACTGCCCCCTAGCCCCAACAGGTTTTAATAACGCTACCTACATGTATATATTACCTCGACTAACCGGTGCCCCCACACATTGGCTCTGTACCGGTAGCCTCTGTATATAGCCTCGCAATTGTTATTTTACTGCTGCTCTTTAATTATTTGTTACTTTTATTTATTTATTTTTTATGTATTTTTCTTAACTGCATTGTTGGTTAAAGGCTTGGAAGTAAGCATTTCACTGTAAGGTCTACACCGGTTGTATTCGGAGCATATGACAAATAAAATTGTATTTGATTTAAAGGGAATTCATTTAAGGGGAATTATCCAAAATGTTTATTGCATGACTACGTAGTAAAGTTCAGAATACTGCAGCCAATCTTAATTGGTGATGTGTCCCAAAACGGTGGATAATATGAAAGTTTCCAACAGGATCGGCCATCAGCAAAAAAGGTTGGACACAGTAATACATAATGCAGCTTTAATAAATGTATGATTTCTTAGTGGGTAAACTGAGCATTATGCAAAGTAGTTAAGTCGTGTATTTTTTTTTATTTACCTTTATTTAACTAGGCAAGTCAGTTAAGAACAAATTCTTATTTTCAATGACGACCTAGGAACAGTGGGTTAACTGCCTTGTTCAGGGGCAGAACAACAGATTTTTACCTTGTCAGCTCGGGGATTCAATCTTGCAACCTAGTCACTAGTCCAATGCTCTAACCACTAGGCTACCTGCTGCCCCTAGTGTATGTCAAGGGACTATAATGTTACAATATATGCAATGTTACCATAAATACATCTTACAGTAAATATGGACATTTCATTTACATGTGTTATGGCCATAGAAACAGACACTGTAGTTGGTACATTGGTCGTGGTGCAGCAAGTTGATGAGGGTGGTGGAGAAGCACTGGTGGGACTTTATGAGTGAAGTGACTGAGGGCAGAAAAGGATATCAGGGTGCCCAGGAACTTGAAGCTGCTGATCATCTCCATGGTAATGTACAGTAGATGGGAGAATGGTCATTAAGTCTCACCGTTTTGCTTACGCTGAGGCTGTTGTCCTATCACCCTTATGTCAGGTCCCACAGCTACTTCATGTACTGGTGATCAGGTGTACCATGGTAGGGTTGTCAGCATGTTTAGGTGTTGCGTCCATTCTGGGGATACACATTCTTGTGATAATGTAAAAAATCGAATTTGTTATTACAGGGTTTACACCCAGAGGCCTGAGTCTGCTAACCAGTTTGTGGGTCAGGATGGTGTTGAAAGCAGAGCTATAAAAGAAAACGCACTCTGACATATGTAAAATGCATAATTGACAAATTTGTTGGGACAATAAGCAAACTGAAGTTGGTCCAGTGAATTTTTGCTACCATGTGCTACACGATATCTATTGTTCCAGTTTTTAAAATCGATATCAACTGGGCTGCAGTGGAGATGGTAAGACGCTGCGATATCATGGGGACCTAACTTCTAACGTTCTTTCCTGGTACACCCACACAGACACTGCAGTCAACACTGCCAACCAGTGGCTCTCCATCCTACGGTAGGTGAAGACGTTTTGCCTGACGTCAAACATTAACAAGAGTGTCAGATTGAAGTGTATGGAAAAATTCTAACAGAAACATAAGAGCAGATTCCTTTGTCATCTTTACTGGCACAGTGGTTTTAAAATAATGTTTAATTGTTGTCACTTTCAATTGATTCATTGACTCCAAGAACCATAGATTGTTTGTAGTTCATAACATTTACGCACAACTGACATTAAACATTGCTTGACAGTAGATTGGGATACATGTTTTAATAACATTGGATATTTGATTGGGTTTAATGGTGCATACCTTGCAGTGTTGTGCATGCCAACCAGATGAGAATCACCAGAATTAAGCGTGATACTTGATGAATCAGGACTTCTCTGCTGCTTTATCAGCCTACCACTTGCCCACTCCAAGCTCCTCTTTATGGTTCCCTTCTGAAAGACACAATTGTGTGAAAATAAAGCAGAAGGAATAGGAACCCTATTCCTTTGAAGCAGTACTATATCGTACTGGGTATATGCCGGAAGGTGTTATTTTACCCTAATAGGCTTCAATGGGATGTAAATATTCTGAAAACGAAGTGAACATGCACATTAAAGTATATTCTGTTCGAAAGTTGATATGTTGTAGATGTTAGCAAAGGTTTTACAAGGTTGTCACTGGCCAAATTTGCTTTGTGAGCTTTTCAGTGTGTTCATGCTAATCGAGAGGTAGCACGGCTAACGCTAGCATTGAAATGACAGAAAGTCAGGCTGAAGAAGTTGCCTACCTTCAGCTGTTGTTTAGCTTAAATACAACAACAACAAAACATGTCCTGCTTCAGTACTAGCCTATTAGTCACATTTAGGTAGTTTGTCCAAAACAGTCCAAAAATCGACAACTAGCAGGATTTTGAACATTATGTTTTTGGAGTATCTCCGTTGTCTAATCTATGTATGCCTGGCCCTGCATTCAAGCAACAATCTTGCTAGTATGTAATTTACCTCGATAGTATTAACATAGTCCAATGTGTTTCCGTGGCTGTTATGTGTTGGCATGTTTTTTCTTAATAAAACACAAGACTGCGCTGTTCACTGCGGCTAGCAGTGTGGCCGGTCAGAGTTTGAGGCTAACTATATGATATAACATGGCTGGGGTTAGAGGCTACCGATGTTAGCTAAATTAGCTAGCCAGTATCTGACTTAGTTTATGTTAAACACTGCTGATCATGGTGCTAGATTAATGTTAGCTGAATTTTATAGCCAGTGATTAGAAACAGATCCTTCCACTGTAAACTAGCTAATAAACTGTATGATTCAGTAACAACAATTTTCAAAGACAAAAGTTAGCGTGTATATTTAGCAGCTGTAGGTGTTTAATTAGAAGTGTGCAGGACCGCTTGCAGCCGTTTATTTAGCACATTTGCACGCGCTTATTTGACCGTGTAGGCGTTAACTCAACGCGTGCATTTAGCGCCTGCACCCGCTTACTTTACACGCGTAGCATTAAAAATATCACGTTTTGACCACGTGCTTTATGACCCAAACGGCGATCCATTTGAATGCCCCAAGTTGAATTCCACCCGCCTCCCACGCTGAGGAGGCAGGCTCTGATATTCTGGGTGACACATTGTTTGCGTGTCAGCCAGGCTCTTAGAAATGCACCTATCGCCATTTTCCCCCCTCACACCTGTTATATCCATATGAGTTCTTTTAGCCAACGGCGTTTGATACATTCGTCGAGAAGTTGAGCTTAAAAAAAATTGCTTACAACACAGTCAGAAAGACAAGCTTTATTGGCAGAATTTAATTTGTTAGGCTAATAGGCTACTTTCCTGGAGCTGAGCAGGGAAATCACCAAATCTGAATGCAGGTAACACTTTTTAAAGTAGTCTAGATGTGAGTGAAACAACTGTTTGTCTTTCATTATAACTTACTGTCAGATTGAATTTCACTTAACGTTATTCGTTGAATAATGCACTTTATCTGAAAGCTTCATTGTCCTTCCATGCCAATGTTTGCGTCTGTGTTGCAGCCAACAAGGAAATGTGCTTGTTTTTGTGCAGCCAATACAGTAGTAAACCGAGAAGTTAAGTATTAAGTCGTTCATTTAAATAATTCATAAAGTTACTTTAGTCAATTCATCATGGCTGTAGGGCTTCTGAGACTGGCTTGAACCATATTGCACAGTAGCTCAAATGTAGGATTTCGTTTTTGCGCGCCATTGTAAGAGAGCATAGGTTCTCGATTATTCGCTCTTGCCGGCTTGTCCTTTTTAGTGGTGAGTGTGGTTCAGGAAATGTAGGCCACACACAGCATTGAAAGTACTTTCTGATACATGAGCAACAAAGATTACATGACTCATTATTTACGTGGTGAACTAAGACAGGGATAATTAAAGTCTACCTGTTCTGGGGGTGTTTTCACTAGGAAGTACACGGGGAGGGACTTACCTGAATTTGTCCAATATAAACTCTAATTTTCATTGAATGTTTTGCAGCTGTTTGCTACGATGTGTACTAGTTATTATCATCCCAGGTAAATGACCTGCATGAATTTCTCACATTAAACCAAATAATAAAAGTGGACATTATGGAGAGTCTGTGTGGTCACCAGTGGAACCAGGGCAGGGAGGGATAAGGGATTGAAGGTACAGGCCTAAACTTCACATGGCTACTCACATTGTGAAATAGAGAGTAACAATAACCAGACTGTATGTACTTTAAAGTGGAACTGACAGCATTTTAACTACTTTGCAGATATGAAACAGACAATCCTAATACCAGTCAAAAAGATCAAATTCCTAGTTTATGCTTCAAAACCAACTTTATATAAGAGGTTTTAAAAATAGGTTATATTGCATTGTTGGCAGAAAAGATGGATGCAGTTCAATGCATGATTAGTATAATTCACCATCACATTTATTGGTAGTCCATAAAAAATGTTGCTATGAGGTAAATCACAGCTGGCCTGGTACATTGTTTGCTGCCTCCACCCAATGGGGATGCACTGTGTCGTGGAAATTCTTACACAGGGACACTCAAAGTCGATCTTAACTGAATCATTGTTTATTGTCAGCGTGCTGGAGACCAACTCAATGCACAACAGTACACATGTTAATCAGGAGCTCTGCTGGGGCAGTCCCAGCAGGTGTCTTATATACGGCTATACACAGACAAGTTATATTTGCATGATTTAGCATAATTCATTCATCATTAGCGTTTTGTTTCATTCATGTGACCAACCAATACTGGTTCATAACATGTGACATACCAACATCTCACAAGGAGTCTTTCTCTCTAAGCTGAGACCTTGAAACTGAGATCATCTCAAAACAACGTCTGGGCGTACTGCCAAATGGCAGCTACTGATAAGTGAGGATTTGTACAGTCAGCCACTTGCATGAACACAGAAATTGGTTATTAGAACAGCACATGAATAGAACACAGACATTAGTTAAGAGAAAAGTACAAACATTAAAACTGTTTGTTTCAATTACTCAATTACTAGAAGCTAGCCAGAGGTTAGCCATTTTCACTGGCTAACGTTGAAGTTCAGCTAGCCACGGTTAGCTGTCCTCAGCTATCCATTAGCTCGAAAAGCTATCGGCAGTTTTTGTACAGCGCGACTCAGACCAGAGCATATCGGACCTATTCTCTCTCCTTTCCTCGATTTCTACCGCAGGCTCTGGACATTTACACCTGGATCTTGCAGCTAACTAGCTGCTACCTGAGTGAATATTGGCAACGTCGGTCACGGAATTAACACACATTATTACGGAGCTAGCCAGCTAGCCAGCTGAAGAGTTCCGTCAGCCACTCGTGGGCTATTCCTGAGCTAGCCAGCTGAAGTGTCTCCTGGGCTACAACTCACCTATCCTGACCCGTTTTACTGCCGATGCGGAGCCCTATCGGGTCTTCACGACTGGACCACCGACGTTATCTGCCCGAGGGAGTTATCCAACTGGCCCCTCCATCGCGACTTAACCGGATCGCCCATCTGCGGCCGGCTAATCGTTAGCTGTCTTTTTGGCTGCGATCTGAATAGGTCTATCGGACACTTTTCTTGGGCCACTATAACTAACTATTTTGCCAACTTGGACAGGTCCCCCCTTCCACACGGAACCCCACTAACCCACAGACGGAAACGCACGAGGTGGCTAAAAACAGACCTCCCTCCCATCTTCCACCAGCTTGCTACCTATGGCCCGGCTAGCTGTCTGAATCTCACTGGACCCTCTGATCACTCGGCTAAGCATGCCTCTCCTTAATGTCAATATGCATTGTTCATTGCTGTTCTGGTTAGTGTTTATTGGCTTATTTCACTGTAGAGCCTCTAGCCCTGCTCATTATACCTTATCCAACCTCTCAGTTCCTCCACCCACACATGCTATGACATCTTCTGGTTTCAATTATGTTTCTAGAGACAATATCTCTCTCATAATCACTAAATGCCTAGGTTTACCTCCTCACATCCCACCATACCTTTGTCTGTACATTATACCTTGAAGCTATTTTATCGCCCCCAGAAACCTGCTCCTTTTTCTCTCTATTCTGGACGTCACAGACGACCAATTCTTATAGCTTTTAGCCGTACCCTCATACTTATTCTTCTCTGCTCCTCTGGGGATGTAGAGGTGAATCCAGGCCCTGCAGTGCCTGGCTCCACTCCTACTCCCCAGGCGCTCTTTTGATGACTTCTGTAACCGTAATAACCTTGGTTTCATGCATGTTAACATTAGAAGCCTCCTCCCTAAGTTTGTTTTATTCACTGCTTTAGCACACTCTGCCAACCCGGATGTCCTAGCTGTGTCTGAATCTTGGCTTAGGAAGTCCACCAAAAACTGTGAAATCTTCATCCCTAACTACAACGTTTTCAGACAAGATAGAACGACCAAAGGGGGCGGTGTTGCAATCTACTGCAGAGATAGCCTGCAGAGTTCTGTCCTGCTATCCAGGTCTGTACCCAAACAATTTGAACTTCTACTTTTAAAAATCCACCTCTCCAAAAACAAGTCTCTCACCGTTGCCGCCTGCTATAGACCCCCCTCGGCCCCTAGCTGTGCTCTGGACACCATATGTGAACTGATTGCCCCCCATCTATCTTCAGAGCTCGTGCTGCTAGGTGACCTAAACTGGGACATGCTTAACACCCCAGCCATTCTACAATCTAAGCTTGATGCCCTCAATCTCACAAATTATTAATGAACCCACCAGGTACAACCCCAAAGCCGCAAACACTGGCACCCTCATAGATATCATCCTAACCAACGTGCCCTCTAAATACACCTCTGCTGTTTTCAACCAAGATCTCAGCGATCACTGCCTCATTGCCTGCACCCGTAATGGGTCAGCGGTCAAACGACCTCCACTCATCACTGTCAAACGCTCCCTGAAACATTTCAACGAGCAAGCCTTTCTAATCGACCTGGCCCTGGTATCCTGGAAGGATATTGACCTCATCCTGTCAGTAGAGGATGCCTGGTTATTTTTTTTAAATGCCTT
Organism: Salmo trutta; assembly: GCF_901001165.1. NCBI lineage: Eukaryota > Metazoa > Chordata > Actinopteri > Salmoniformes > Salmonidae > Salmo > Salmo trutta. The sequence continues at coordinate 22,627,693 of NC_042994.1, forward strand.
CCTCTCCATCTTAAATAAGCATGCCCCTTTCAAGAAATTTAGAACCAGGAACAGATATAGCCCTTGGTTCTCCCCAGACCTGACTGCCCTTAACCAACACAAAAATATCCTGTGACGTTCTGCATTAGCATCGAACTGCCCCCGCGATATGCAACTTTTTAGGGAAGTTAGAAACCAATACACACAGGCAGTTAGAAACGCCAAGGCTAGCTTTTTCAAACAGAAATTTGCTTCGTGCAACTCCAACTCTAAAAAGTTCTGGGACATTGTAAAGTCCATGGAGAATAAGAACACCTCCTCCCAACTGCCCACTGCACTGAGGATAGGAAACTCTGTCACCACCGATAAGCCCACTATAATTGAGAATTTCAATAAGCATTTTTCTACGGCTGGCCATGCTTTCCACCTAACTACCCCTACTGCATTCAACAGCACTGCACCCCCCACAGCTACTCGCCCAAGCCTCCCCCATTTCTCCTTCTCCCAAATCCATTCAGCTGATGTTCTGAAAGAGCTGCAAAATCTGGACCCCTACAAATCAGCTGGGCTTGACAATCTGGACCCTTTCTTTCTAAAATTATCTGCCGAAATTATTGCAACCCCTATTACTAGCCTGTTTAACCTCTCTTTCGTGTCGTCTGAGATTCCCATAGATTGGAAAGCAGCTGCTGTCATCCCCCTCTTCAAAGGAGGTGACACTCTTGACCCAAATTGCTACAGACCTATATCCATCCTACCCTGCCTTTCTAAGGTCTTCGAAAGCCAAGTCAACAAACAGATTACCGACTATTTCGAATCCCACCGCACCCTCTCCGCTATGCAATCTGGTTTCAGAGCTGGTCATGGGTGCACCTCAGCCACACTCAAGGTCCTAAACGACATCGTAACCGCCATCGATAAGAAACAATACTGTGCTGCCGTATTCATTGACCTGGCCAAAGCTTTTGACTCTGTTAATCACCACATCCTCATCGGCAGACTCAGTAGCCTTGGTTTCTCAAACGTTTGCGTCGCCTGGTTCACCAACTACTTCTCTGACAGAGTTCAGTGTGTCAAATCGGAGGGCCTACTGTCTGGACCTCTGGCAGTCTCTATGGGGGTACCACAGGGTTCAATTCTTGGGCCAACTCTTTTCTCTGTATACATAAATGATGTCGCTCTTGCTGCTGGTGAATCTCTGATCCACCTCTACGCAGACGACACCATTCTGTATACTTCTGGCCCTTCTTTGGACACTGTGTTAACAACCATCCAGACGAGCTTCAATGCCATTCAACTCTCCTTCCGTGGTCTCCAACTGCTCCTAAACACAAGTAAAACTAAATGCATGCTCTTCAACCGATCGCTGCCTGCACCTGCCCGCCCGTCCAGCATAACTTCTCTGGACGGTTCTAACTTAGAATTTGTGGACAACTACAAATACCTAGGTGTCTGGTTAGACTGTAAACTCTCCTTCCAGACTCACATCAATCATCTCCAATCCAAAGTGAAATCTAGAATTGGCTTCCTATTTCGCAACAAAGCATCCTTCACTCATGCTGCCAAACATACCCTCGTAAAACTGACCATCCTACCAATCCTCGACTTCGGCGATGTCATTTACAAAATAGCCTCCAATACCCTACTCAACAAGCTGGATGCAGTCTATCACAGTGCCATCCGTTTTGTCACCAAAGCCCCATATACTACCCACCACTGCGACCTGTACGCTCTCGTTGGCTGGCCTTCGCTTCATAATCGTCGCCAAACACATTGGCTCCAGGTCATCTACAAGACCCTGCTAGGTAAAGTCCCCCCTTATCTCCGCTCACTGGTCACCATAGCAGCACCCACCTGTAGCACGCGCTCCAGCAGGTATATCTCTCTGGTCACACCTAAAGCCAACTCCTCCTTTGGTCGTCTTTCCTTCCAGTTCTCTGCTGCCAATGACTGGAACGAACTACAAAAATCTCTGAAACTGGAAACACTTATCTCCCTCACTAGCTTTAAGCACCAGCTGTCAGAGCAGCTCACAGATCACTGCACCTGTACATAGCCCATCTATAATTTAGCCCAAACTACTACCTCTTCCCCTACTGTATTTATTTATTTTATTTATTTTGCTCCTTTGCACCATATTATTTATATTTGAACTTTGAACTTTCTTCAAACTACAAATCTACCATTCCAGTGTTTTTCTTGCTATACTTTATTTACTTTGCCACCATGGCATTTTTTATTCTCACCTCATTTGCTCACATTGTATATAGTCTTATTTTTTTCTACTGCATCATTGATTGTATGTTGTTTTACTCCATGTGTAACTCTGTGTTGTTGTATGTTGTCGAACTGCTTTGCTTTATCTTGGCCAGGTCGCAATTGTAAATGAGAACTTGTTCTCAACTTGCCTACCTGGTTAAATAAAGGTGAAATAAATAAAAATAAATAAATTAACAAAAACTGTAAGGCTGGGCATGTTAATACAATCCAACTAGAAAGGGAAATGATCACAAGTCAGTCATAACCCGGGCTAATAGGCTGGTGGCAGCGTGCCAAACAAGGCCCGCGGGCTGAATAGGACACACAAGTGGGTCTACATAAATGAGTCAACAGTCGAGTCATCTACTTTATGAAATTACAACCTGATGCATCAGTGAATTCAACTTCAATTGTGCTGCTTTCGTGTGTCCCGTTTACAGCGCACAGCGGAGGGAAAGTGTACACACACATGCCACAGTCCTAGCAAGGCTGCTAAAATATTGTACTCAGTCTTCGGTTTTAAAAGCTTGACAATGAATAACAAAAAAACTAAACCTGCAACAAAACACCACACAAAGGAGAAACATATAGACCTATTATGGCAACATTAGAGCTGTAGCCTAGGCTGGCTACTCAACTACAATACATTTTGAGTGCACCATACAGCTATGCTGCATTCAACCACACTGGTGATCCATGTAGTGCAAAAAAACCTATTGGTACGTTTTTGTTATTAAATACTTTTTGATTTGTGTTGCATAATATTATGCACATCTGCAAGCATAGCAACTAAGGCTGGACGAATATGATTTATCTCTTTTGTTTGTTTTAATATGTTAAAATGCTATATACAGCATCCTATGTACATACAGTAAGTGGACTTTAGAAAGGGCCATATTTTTTCAAACAATGTCCAGGTTGGGTCGCAGTTGCAAGTTTCTTTTGTAAAAAGACATGGGCTTTGTCTGGCCCGCGAATTCATCATTTTTATTCCAATATGGCCCATGTGCTGATTCAGTTTGACACCCCTGGGCTAGCATATCTATTATGTAGCTAGCTATATATTTAGCAAACTAAACACACAAAGCCTAACAGTTAGCTAGCTAGCTGCTGGGAGGATATCATGTCATTGGAGTGGGTGAGTGACCAACCTTTTTTCCTCATTGTTTGTCGGTGGTTACAGCTAAAGATGCAGGCAGGGGTCATTTGGTTAGCCACCAAGACATGCCAATCACTTTGCTAGCTAGGCTGAACTTAAACGACTGATATCCACAGTTAACATATCTCTTAGTTGTCAATCAAATGAATTTGGCATTGAACAAATGGGCGGGGAAGCAAGTTCACATTCACTTGTCAAAATGTGGTTTGGGAGAAGCATGCATTGGCAGGCTAGTTGTATAAGAACGAGCAGGTTCGCAGTTATCAGTGCCATTTTGACGGCCAACTAGCTGAAAAAGTTTGAGAGGGTTTCAGTTCCCTTGTTAGATTTTAGATTCTCTCACTCTGGCTAGCATTAGTTGTTGATGTGCGTAGACAACTGAGGGAGAGAGAGACTACCTTTTCATGGTTGTTTGATCAATAGGACTGGGAAGTTCCCTAATGTAAACGGACTCCCGTGGTATTTACTGAAATCCATTCAGGTGTATTTTGTGGCGAATGCATTCTAATGATCTAAAGTTGAGCTGTTGCTACTTCCTGTAAAAACACAGTCCAGGTCAAAGGGAATAATGGCAGGCCCGTGTGGCAAATGGCTTATTTGCATACAGGCTATGGCACCTATCTGTGTAGACTCCGGTCCTGGACAAGACAGGTGGTTTTATTTACTGCGGTGTCTGATCATTTCTCACTACATCGCTATAGAATTTTCACAAATGCCTTACTATACGTCATTCCCAAACATTCTATGAATTCATGAAAACGTGAAAATGGCCATATAAATGCTCGCTTGTCAGAAAATGTAATAAAAAAAACGTAATTCTTCCTGGGGGTATATATGAACAGATTTATCAGAGTTCATGTTGCTAAAACGCTGTCAGTTCCACTTTAAATACCTTTTTATTTATTTGTGTTCATTTTAAGATGAGGAGCATGGAATCCAAATTGATGCGTTTGAGTTCAAGGAAGTTAAAACGATTTAAACGCCGTCTGAGGAAGATGTATGACGTCAGTCTGAGGAGGATGGACGTGAAAGCCATTGTGTCAGTTATTACAGACACGTATAGAGGAGGTGCTAGTGACGTTGTGTCCTCAATTCTAAAACGCGTCAACGGTCGGGTGAGTATAGGCATTAACCTCTCTGGGGTATGTGGGACGAACTCGTCCCACCTACGTAACAGCTACTGAAATTCCAGTGGCGCGATTTTTGAATCGTTAGAAATACTATTACTTCAATTTCTCAAACATATGACTATTTTACAGCTATTTAAAGACAAGAATCTCGTTAATCTAACCCCACTGTCCGATTTCAAAAAGGCTTTACAACGAAAGCAAAACATTAGATTATGTCAGCAGAGTGCCCAGCCAGAAATAATCAGACAGCCATTTTTCAAGCTAGCATATCAAACACATAAACCCAAACCACAGCTAAATGCAGCACTAACCTTTGATGATCTTCATCAGATGACACACCTAGGACATTGTGTTATACAATACATGCATGTCTGTTCAATCAAGTTCATATTTATATCAAAAAACAGCTTTTTACATTAGCATGTGACGACTATTTCGTGAAGCCCAGACAGGTTAAACTCCCCTCAGATTAAAAAATGTGTGTGTGATTTATTTTACAACTGTTAAACCAATGCAGGGTTATTCTGTGTTTTATGGGCCGGTTTCCTGGACCCAGATTGAACCTACTCCTTTAAAGGTTGACTTTGGGCAAAACCGCAAAAATAACAGCTTTAAACTTTATAAACAAAATAAGAAAACAATAAGATATTTGGCTACAAAAGTTTCATTTAACGATCACAACAGCGTCCGTCCAAAACAAACCCTGTGAAATGATGTCAACACATACTGGAGGAGTTACTGGCTAGCTACAGTGGCTAGTTTAGCTAGCAAACTAGCTACATCAAACGCAGCGTGCATGACAAAAATGACACATCAATGAACCAGCAAAGGCACACCCCATTTCTGTTTGAAGGTTGAGGAAGAGGAGTTGGACAGTTTTTCGTGCCCAAAGTCGACCTTTAACTAAAAAGGGTGGTAAATTATTGGCAGGTTTTTCACCAAGTTCAGATAAAGAAACGCCTTTCGTCCATAGGCAATGAGAACGATGGAAATCTGACCTCAACTGCCATTAACGAGGAGGTGGATGACCAACAGGTAGGCATAATGGGCTTTAAAAAAATGTGTGTGTGTGTGTGTATATATATATCTCAGCAAAAAAAGAAGCGTCCTCTCACTGTCAACTGCGTTTATTTTCAGAAAACTTAACATGTGTAAATATTTGTATGAGCATAAGATTCAACAACTGAGACATAAACTGAACAAGTTCCACAGACACGTGACTAACAGAAGTGGAATCTGTCCCTGAACAAAGGAGGGGTCAAAAGTAAGTCAGTATCTGGTGTGGCCACCAGCTGCATTAAGTACTGCAGTGCATCTCCTCCTCATGGACTGCACCAGATTTGCCAGTTCTTGCTGTGAGATGTTACCCCACTCTTCAACCAAGGCACCTGCAAGTTCCCAAACATTTCTGGGGGGAATAGCCCTAGCCCTCACCCTCCGATCCAACAGGTCCCAGACGTGCTCAATGGGATTGAGATCCGGGCTCTTCGCTCGCCATGGCAGAACACTGACATTCCTGTCTTGCAGGAAATCATGCACAGAACGAGCAGTATTGTCATGCTGGAGGGTCATGTCAGGATGAGCCTGCAGGAAGGGTACCACATGAGGGAGGAGGATGTCTTCCCTGTAACGCACAGCATTGAGATTGCCTGCAATGACAACAAGCTCAGTCCGATGATGCTATGACACACCGTCCCAGACCATGACGGACCCTCCACCTCCAAATCGATCCCGCTCCAGAGAACAGGCCTCGGTGTAACGCTCATTCCTTCGTCGATAAACGCGAATCCGACCATCACCCCTGGTGAGACAAAACCGCAACTCGTCAGTGAAGAGCACTCTTTGCCATTCCTGTCTGGTCCAGCGACGGTGGGTTTGTGCTCATCTGGAATGCATTTCAATTAACAGGTGTGCCTTGTTAAGTTAATTTAGGGGATTTCTTTCCTTCTTAATGCGTTTGAGCCAGTCAGTTGTGTTGTGACAAGGTAGGGGTGTTATACAGAAGATAGCCCTATTTGGTAAAAGACAAAGTCCATATTATGGCAAGAACAGCTCAAATAAGCAAAGAGAAATGACAGTCCATCATTACTTTAAGACATGAAAGTCAGTCAATCCGGAAAATTTCAAGAACTTTGTTCAAGTGCAGTTGCAAAAACCATGAAGCGCTATGATGAAACTGGCTCTCATGAGGACCGCCACAGGAAAGGAAGACCCAGAGTTACCTCTGCTGCAGAGGATAAGTTCATTAGAGTTAACTGCAGCCCAAATAAATGCTTCAGAGTTCAAGTAACAGACACGTCAACTGTTCAGAGAAGACTTCTTGAATCAGGCCTTCATAGTCGAATTGCTGCAACGAAACCACTCCTAAATGACACCAATAAGAAGAAGACTTGCTTGTGCCAAGATTCACGAGCAATGGACATTAGACCAAAGGGTAATCTGTCCTTTGGTCTGATGAGTCCAACCGCCGTGTCTTTGTGAGATGCAGAGTAGGTGAACGGATGATCACTGCATGTGTGGTTCCCACCGTGAAGCATGGAGGAGGAGGTGTGATGGTACTTTGCTGGTGACACTGATTTATTTAGAATTCAAGACACACTTAACCAACATGGCTACCACAGCATTCTGCAGCGATACGCCATCCCATCTAGTTTGCGCTTAGTGCGACTATGACCCATCACACCTCCAGGCTGTGTAAGGGCTATTTGACCAAGAAGGAGAATGATGGAGTGTTGCATCAGATGACCTGGCCTCCACAATCACCCGACCTCATCCCAATTGAGATGGTTTGGGATGAGTTGGACCGCAGAGTGAAGGAAAAGCAGCCAACAAGTTCTCTGCATATGTGGGAACTCCTTCAAGACTGTTGGAAAAGCATTTCAGGTGAAGCTGGTTGAGAGAATGCCAAGTGTGCAAAGCTGTCAAGGCAACGGGTGGCTACTTTTAAGAATCTCATATAAAATATATTTTGATTTGTTTAACACTTTTTTTTGGTTACTACATGATTCCATATGTTATTTCATAGTTGATGTCTTTACTATTCTACAATGTAGAAAATAGTAAAAATATAGAGAACCTTTGAATGAGTAGGTGTCCAAACTTTTGACTGGTACTGTAAATACATTGTCAATTAATTCCAGTGAGAGATGAATATCCCCTCTAGATGTGTACGTGATGACGAGGCTAAGCTGTTATTGTTTCTTTTCCTACACCAACGGCGATGGATGTAACACCACTGTCTGAGGCCAACCAGGCTGGAGGAGCACTCGCTGAACATACTTCCATCACAGCAACTAATAGAAGCAATATTTTTGCACCAATAACAACTCGGAATTCAGTTAAAGGGGACCTGAACGTTTATTACGGTGAGAGAAGCTCATCTCCGGACAGAAGATAGTTTGATTTGATTGATTTACCGTTTTCATTTGAAGGTGTTTTATAAAATGTTCCCTCTCTCTAGGCCATGCCAGGCAGACAGGTGTGGACCCTGGACCGGAGATGGTTGACCAGGTAATGGATAGGTTTTGTGATATCATTTATTATACACAATCTTCATAAGATTGCTCTACATGTTTTGGAAATGTATCTACTGCTCTGTCTTTACTTCCTGTAGATGACACAACCAAGACTGGTGCCACTGAATGACCAGAGCAAGAAGGAAGAAAGTAAGTCAAATTCAGCTGGTACCTCAGATGAAGAAAAAATAAGACAATCCATTAATTTCACCCAAAGTAATATATATATATATATATATATATATATATATATATATATATATATATATATATATATATATATATATATATATATATATTTGTTTTTCTTTGCAGACACCATTCGCCTCAAAGGCAAGATCAAATTAGCCCTTAAGAAGAGGTACGGGACCATACTAGAGGGTGTGACACAAAGTAAATCAGCCCTTAACAAGGTCTACACAGAGACTTATATGGTCACTTGTGATTCTGCCACCGTCAATAAAGAACATGAGGTGTGGCAAGCTGAAACCGCACACCTCCAAGACACCTCGGAGGCCTCCGTCATAAAATGTCAAGATATCTTCAAGCATGATGAAGAAGAACCCATCAGATGTGTGGTGACAAAGGGAGTAGCTGGCATTGGGAAAACTGTGGCGGTCCAGAAATTCATCCTGGACTGGGCAGATGGGAAAGAGAATCAACATCTAGACCTTTTAATTCTTCTTTCTTTACGGGATCTAAATTTGTTTAAACATAGGCAATGCATGGACTTCTTCAGGTGTTATACCCTGAACTTAAGGACATAGACATAAAGCTGTATGATGACCATAAGATTTTGTTCATTATTGATGGCCTGGATGAGATCCATCTGCCACTGGAGTTTCAAAAAAACATTCCTATATCTGATGTGTTAGAGTCTGCTACCCTGGATGTTATACTTACAAACCTCATCACTGGCCATCTTCTCCCCAATGCTTTCCTCTGGATAACCTCTCGTCCAGTAGCTGCCAATCTGATCCCTCCAGAGAGTCGTGATCGAGTGACAGAGATCAGAGGGTTCAATGATTCACAAAAGGATGAGTACTTCACAAGGAAAATCAGTGATCCATTGATGGCCAGTCGAATCATCTCAGGCCTTAAATCAACCCGGAGCCTCTACATCATGTGCCATGTACCGTTGTTCTGCTGGATAGCAGCAACTGTTTTTCAGGATATCCTGGGTAAAGTCGGCCCAAAGTCTAGATCTTTACCTACAACCCTTACCGAATTGTACATCCATTACCTAGTGAACCAAATAATTGTCAGTTTTAAGAAGTACGGTTCAACTCATGAAGATGGTAAAGAAAATACTTTGAAGCAAAACAAAGATGTCATTTTCAAATTGGGACAGCTAGCGTATCAGAACCTGTTAATTCAAAACGTGCACTTCACAGAACAGGACTTGAAGGACTGTGGTATTAGTGTCATGGATGCTGCTAAATGCCCTGGCCTGTGTACTGAAGTTGTACAATTAGAGCATGGACTGTATCCCAAGAAACTGTACTGTTTCATACACCTGAGTGTTCAGGAGTTCTTCGCAGCTCTGTACGCATTTCATGAATTTGAAAACCGCAGGATTGACTCAGTGAAAGCCTTAATCAAAAAGAAGAATGGAAGCACTCCCATTGATTTGTTATATTTTCTCAAAGGTGCTCTGGACAGTGCATTAGATAGTAAAAATGGACACCTGGACCTTTTCACACGCTTCCTTATCGGGATCTCTCACGACTCCAGCCGGGACCTCCTTCAAGGACTTCTGGGAGAGACACCCAGCAGTTCAGAACACAACAAGAAGTTAATTGGATACATCAAGGTGTTGAAAAGAAAGTCCCTCTCCCCAGAGAGATGCATCAACCTGATCCACTGTCTGCTTGAGCTGAAGGACCGCACTATACTACAGAATGACAACCAAGTATCGTCTTCAGACACACCGCTAACTCCCTTTCAGTGCTCTCTCTTGGCTTTTATGTTCATGTCAGAGAAGCCTGAAGAGTTTGACTTCAGGAATAAACAAACTTCGGAGGAGGGTTTCTACAGACTGGCTCCTGCTTTGCCGTCTTGCACTACAGCACTGTAAGTATCACTGTGAAATGTGTATCATTACATTAAGTGTGTATATCAAACATGTTTAAGTTTGCATTGTGATGTTCAAATTGAAAAGATTAAAACCGCAATTTTGAACTCTTTCACAGGCTCAACTGTTGTCACATGACACCACTGCTATGTGCAACTGTGGCCTCAGTTCTCCGATCTCCGAATTCCTGTATTACAGTCCTGGATCTGGGCCACAACAACCTGGGCGATGGAGGGGTGAAACGCCTTTGTGATGGGCTGTGGAACGCCAACTGCAAGGTGAAAACTCTGAACCTCAGCCACAACAATGTTGGAGAGCAAGGTGTCAAGGAACTCTGCAAAGTGCTAATTGGTCACACCTCAAAGCTTCTGACCTTGGACCTCAGCTGCAATGACCTTGGGGACTTGGGGTTGGAGTCCCTTGCTTTTGCCCTTCACGAGCGTTGCACGCTGCAGGCACTGAGGTATGTACAGCGGTGCCAAATTAGACAATAACACATTAAGGGTTTGCCTTAATCACTGAACTCTGCTGACCTGTTATAGATGGTTCTTCAATGTTCCTAGTTTTAAAGGTGAAACACATGTTTATTTCATCATTATTTTCCCTATTAATTTACAGACTCTCTGGTTGTTTGATCACATTGCCTGAGAACGTGTCCTCTGTACTGGTCATAGCTTTGAGGTCTGACCCCTTCCAGATGAAAGAGCTGGATCTGAGCTACAATCCCCTCGGAGACATTGAATTGGATTTCCCTTTTCAACTGAAGCTGAAGTGAGTTAGATTGTGTAAAAGAATACCAATGTGCTTCTAAATCAAATATTCACGGGTAGATATAAACGTTGACAGATTAGAACAACGACAATGATCTGTTAGTGAATTACCTTTAGCTATGACCCTTGTTACATCCTAGTGTCAATATAATTTGGGGCGGCAGGTAGCCTAGTGGTTAGAGCGTTGGGCCAGTAACCGAAAGGTTGCTAGATTGAATCCCCGAGCTGACAAGGTAAAAATCTGTCGTTCTGCCCCTGAACAAGACAGTTAACCCACTGTTCCTAGGCCGTCATTGTAAATAACAATTTGTTCTTAACTGACTTGCCTAGTTAAATAAATAGAAAATATACTGCATCGCCTGAGTAGTGAGTAGTGCACCATCATAGATATCATCCTAACTAACTCGCCCTCCAAATACACCTCTGCTGTTTTCAACCAAGATCTCAGCGATCACTGCCTCATTGCCTGCATCCGTAATGGGTCTGCGGTCAAACGACCACCCCTCATCACTGTCAAACGCTCCCTAAAACACTTCTGCGAACAGGCCTTTCTAATTGACCTGGCCTGGGTAGCCTGGAATGACATTGACCTCATCCCGTCAGTAGAGGATGCCTTGTTATTCTTTAAAAGTGCTTTCCTCACCATCTTAAATAAGCATGCTCCGTTCAAAAAATGTAGAACTAGGAATAGATATAGCCCTTGGTTCACTCCAGACCTGTCTGCCCTTGACCAGCACAAAAACATCCTGTGGCATTCTGCATTAGCATCGAATAGCCCCCGTGATATGCAACTTTTTAGGGAAGTTAGGAACCAATATACACAGGCAGTTAGGAAAGCTAAGGCTAGCTTTTTCAAACAGAAATTTGCATCCTGTAGTACAAACTCAAAAAAGTTCTGGGACACTGTAAAGTCCATGGAGAATAAGAGCACCTCCTCCCAGCTGCCCACTGCACTGAGGCTAGGAAACACTGTCACCACCGATAAATCCACAATAATTGAGAAATTCAATGAGCATTTTTCTACGGCTGGCCATGCTTTCCACCTGGCTCCCCCTACCAAGGTCAACAGCCCTGCGCTCCTCACAGCAACTCGCCCAAACCTCCCCCACTTCTCCTTCACCCAAATCCAGATTTGGTTCTGAAAGAGCTGCAAAATCTGGACCCCTACAAATCTGCCTGGCTAGATAATCTGGACCCTCTCTTTCTAAAATTATCTGGCGAAATTATTGCAACTCCTATTACTAGCCTGTTCAAACTCTTTCGTATCGTCTGAGATTCCCATCGATTGGAAAGCTGCCGCGGTCATCCCCTTCTTCAAAGGGGGAGACACTCTAGACCCAAACTGCTACAGACTTTTATCTATTCTACCCTGCCTTTTAAGGTCTTCGAAAGCAAAGTTAAAAAACTGATTACCGACCATTTCGAATCTCACCGTACCTTCTCCGCTATGCAATCTGGTTTCAGAGCTGGTCATGGGTGCACCTCAGCCACGCTCAAGGTCCTAAACGATATCATAACTGCCATCAATAAGAGACATTACTGTGTAGCCGTATTCATCAGCCTGGCTAAGGCTTTTGACTCCGTCAATCACAACATTCTTATTGGCAGACTCAACAGCCTTGGTTTCTGAAATGATTGCCTCGCTTGGTTCACCAACTACTTCTCCGATAGAGTTCAGTATGTCAAATCGGAGGGCCTGTCGTCCAGACCTCTGGCAGTCTCTATGGTGGTGCCACAGGGTTCAATTCTCAGGCCGACTCTCTTCTCTGTATACATCAATGATATCGCTCTCGCTGCTGGTGATTCTCTGATTCACCTCTACACAGATGGCACCCTTCTGTATACTTCTGGCCCTTCTTTGGACACTGTTCTAACTAACCTCCAGACGAGCTTCAATGCCATACAACTCTCCTTCCGTTGCCTCCAACTGCTCTTAAATGCAAGTAAAACTAAATGCATGCTCTTCAACCGATCGCTGCCCGCACCTGCCCATCCATCCAGCATCACTACTCTGGACGGTTCTGACTTAGAATATGTGGACAACTACAAATACCTAGGTGTCTGGTTAGACTGTAAACTCTCCTTCCAGACTCACATTAAACATCTCCAATCCAAAATTACATCGAGAACTGGCTTCCTGTTTCGCAACAAAGCATCCTTCACTCATGCTGCCAAACATACCCTCGTAAAACTGACCATCTTACCGATCCTCGACTTCGGCGATGTCATTTACAAAATAGCCTCCAACACTCTACTCAACAAATTGGATGCAGTCTATCACAGTGCCATCCGTTTTGTCACCAAAGCCCCATATACTACCCACCACTGCAACCTGTATGATCTCGTTGGCTGGCCCTCGCTTCATACTCGTCGCCAAACCCACTGGCTCCAGGTCATCTACAAGTCTCTGCTAGGTAAAGCCCCGCCTTATCTCAGCTCACTGGTCACCATAGCAGCATCCACCCTTAGCACGCGCTCCAGCAGGTATATCTCACTGGTCACCCCCAAAGCCAATTTTTCCTTTGGCCGCCTCTTCTTCCAGTTCTCTGCTGCCAATGACTGGAACGAACTGCAAAATTCTCTGAAGCTGGAGACTCTTACCTCCCTCATTAGCTTTAAGCACCAGCTGTCAGAGCAGCTCACAGATGACTGTACCTGTACATAGCTCATCTGTAAATAGCCCATCCAATCTACCTCATCCCCATACTGTATTTATTTATCTTGCTCCTTTGCACCCCAGTATCTCAACTTGCACATTCATCTTCTGCACATTCTACCATTCCAGTGTTTAATTGCTATATTGTAATTACTTTGCCACCATGGCCTATTTATTGCCTTACCGCTCTTACCCTACCTCATTTGCACATGCTATATATAGATTTTTCTACTGTATTATTGATTGAATGTTTGTTTATTCCATGTGTGACTGTTGTTGTATGTGTCGAACTGCTTTGCTTTATCTTGGCCAGGTCGCAGTTGCAAATGAGAACTTGTTCTCAACTAGCCTACCTGGTTAAATAAAGGTGAAATTAAAAATAAAAAAATATTGTGAGCATTTCCAGGTTTTCATTCCTCCCTCTTTATTTTGTGTCTTTCAGCCTGGAGCACAGAGGAGAGTGCAGGAATAAACCAGGTCTGCAGAAATGTGAGTAAATATCCATCTATCATTCTCACCTTTGCGAACACAGTAATTCACAGTGGCCTCTGTGGAATCTTTGACATCTAGCGGTGTACCGATGTACCAATACATGTGTCGTGTGACAGCAAAGCTTGTGTTGAAGGTTGTCATGTAAAATTCTTCCCAGTGTGAGAAGAGTTCCCAATCGTTCTGATTGTGTTGTTATTGAGAACTTGAACTTGTTCTGAACTAGCCTACCTGGTTAAATAAAGGTGAAATAAAAAAAAATGGACATGTCGTAAAATTTATCCCAGCATGAAAATGTTCCCAGTTCAATAATTGCACGCTGTGATAAATTGTACAGCATGACGTCACAATCAGATCGATTGGGAACTATTTCATGCTGGGAAGATTTTTACTAGACACAGGTAACTGAAACCTTCTAATTCTAATCTGAACACATTTCAGATGCATGTGAACTCACACTAGACCCCAGCACAGCGAACGGTTTCCTCGTTCTGGCTGAGGGGGACAGGAAGGTGACGTGCCAGAGGAAGGATCAGCAGTATCCCATCACCCAAGACAGGTTTGATAAATGCAACCAGGTGCTGTGCAAGGAGGGCCTCGACAAGCGGCATTACCTGGAGGTGGAGTGTCTACACAACGTTCACATAGGCATGGCCTACAAGGGAATAGAGAGGAAAGGAACCGGTGACAGCGTAACACTAGGATGCAATGCCAATTCTTGGACTTTGTACGCCTCGAAGTATAAGGGCCATGCACAGCACAAAGAAATTCTACACAGGTTACAGCTCCCCAGAATCAAAGCACGTGTCCCCTACAGGGTAGGAGTGTTTCTGGATTGGCCGGCCGGCACTTTGTCCTTTTACATGGTCAACCAATTGGGCACACTGACCCATCTGTATACATTCCACACCACATTCACTGAGCCTCTCTATCTTGGGTTTGGACTGAACTCTCCGACGGCAACCATTCATCTCTTATAGTCACAGCCTACGACACAGTCTTACAGACATGTTTTGCTGTGTCACATGGTGGAGTGGGAGAGGGGTTTAGACAGTGGTGTAAAGTACTTAAGTAAAAATACTTGAAAGTACTAAAGTAGTTTTTTGGGGGTATCTGTACTTTACTATTTATAGTTTTGACTTGGACTACTTTTACTTCACTACATTCCTAAAGAAAATATTGTACTTTTTACTCCATACATTTTCCCTGATACCCAAAAGTAGTCATTACAGTTAGAATGCTTAGCAGGACAGGAAAATGGTCCAATTCACACACTTATCAAGAGAACATCCCCACTGCCTCTGATCTGGTGGACTCACAAAGTGCATGCTTGGTTTGTAAATGATGTCTGAGCATGCCCCTGGCTATGCGTAAGTTTTAAAAAACTAGAAAATGGTGCAGCCTGGTTTACTTTATAAGGAATTTGAAAAGATTTATACTTTAACTTTTACTTTTGATACTTAAGTATATTTTAGCAATTACATTTACTTTAGATACTTAAGTATATTTTAAACCAAATACTTTTAGACTTTTACTCAAGTAGTATTTTACCGGTATGACTTTCATTTATACTGAAGTCATTTTCTATTAAGTGTCTACTTTTACTCAAGTATGACAATTGGGTACTTTTTCTACCACTGGGTTAAGACTGTATTCTCTTGTATCAAACGGAGCAGGTCCCTTGGCTTTAATGTCATGGTAGGGGACATAATGGTTACTGCCAAAGATACCAGAAGCTACCTTGGATGGAAGTTAGATAGTCACCTATCTGGTGACAGTTTGGCCTTAAAAGCTCTCAACCAAGCTTGGTTAACTATAAGGTGTCTGTACCACATCCATACTGTAATGCAATTGTTTTATGCATTAAAGAAAAAAACATCAGTTGCATCAGATATCAGATATCAAAATACTTAAACTTACATGCAAAATACCTGCTGTTAACTTTAAAATTATTGGAATGAATTATCCAAAGAGTGTAAAGAAGATTTTTTTTTGCTGCACAGTCATTGCATGGGCTATCCAAAGAGTGTAAAGAAGATTTTTTTTTGCTGCACAGTCATTGCATGGGCTACGTTCAGTCTCCAGATAGAAATGCCAGGAATAGAGCCGACATGATTCATTGTTTTACATGTCATAGAGACATGTTTGTTCTACATAACATTATTTCTATCTGAAGGTTCCAGAACGTTGTGTCCTGCTGAACACGCCCCTTGTCTAGGCCATGTTTTTTTTATTGCACAAATCACATCTACAATACAAAACAGATGAAAGTGTAGACTACAAAGTGTAGCATAGGCTTTTACAAAAATACCTTGAAGTACATCCCACAGGTGTTTTATAACTCTTTGTTGCTTTCTTAGCCTTTAGCCTAGTTTCTAATGACTGTCTCCCAACAGAACATAAGAAACATGTACAGGAATTCGTTTTTTCTTGGCAAATCATGAATGTTAATCATGGTTACCTGGGGGGGGGGGGGGGGGGGGGCTACGCTGCAGTAGATGGACTTAGGATTTGGAGGCCCATGTCTATAGAGAGCAATATAAATGGTGTATTTTTGTAGGCACCAAAGCTATTCGGAACTAGGAAACTGAGAAATGTCCTACTTGCTGATTCGTTGAACACTGCACATATATTTTTTATTTATTTATTTCACCTTTATTTAACCAGGTAGGCAAGTTGAGAACAAGTTCTCATTTACAACTGCGACCTGGCCAAGATAAAGCAAAGCAGTTCGACACATACAAGTACACGATATAACTACTACCAGTTAGCAAGTTGGAAATGTGAGGTTTTTTTCTAGTTACAACTAGCACTTGAAAGCAGCGTAACTCTGCAATGGCTCATTGGCCAAAACCTATGGGAAAATGAATGGCTTTTTTGGATAAATGGCAAAAATAAGGTCTGTGCCTTGTCTAATTAAGCAAATACATACATAGATTTTGTGCCAGACACATTTTAAATTGCATTACAAACTAACAAGCCTATGTCTGAGGAAAATATTTGGATCAATTAGGCCTATGGGTCTTCTTTTGATAGTTTACCAAGTATAGTGATGCACATTAGTAGGACAGTCATATTGTTACTAGGATATACTGTATATTGGTATTAACAGATAATTAGAGTTATGGGCTTCTCCTGATTCTGAGAAACGCTGCCTGTCCTGGTCTGGTGGAACATCATTCTTCTGAGTGCTCTCTAGCCTATTCGTATTGCAGTTTGAAACATTTCAATCATTTTAAAATCATGGCCACACATTTCTCTATCCCAGGCCCATCGAACATTGAAACCTTTGCTCCGCCAGTAGCTATAGCTGAGAGACAGAAGTAGTCAAATGTACTCATGCAGTCTTTTTCTTGATACAGAGTCCGAAACCCTCCCAGCCCACATCAATTCTCAGAATTTGAGACCCAGCCCGGTAAAAGCCTCAAGCATGAACATTAGGGCAATTATGTAGGCCCTGTTTTATTTTGTTACCATAATTCTATATATTTTTTAAAATACATATTTGAAAATAAAGATGGTGGATGAATGAAGATCGTTTACTCAGGCCTTTTATCATTGAAAAACATTGTCAGTTCCGGACTGGGTGACTGCCATAGACACCAATGGAATAGTAGCTGGGTTTGGTCTACTATAGTTCATTAACTTTAATTGAACCAGAAAAAAAGGGAGTGGGGTGTCTAGCTTCCTCTTCCGTCTCGGTTGACCGTTATGCCTAATTGTAAATCTGCCACTGAAACGGGTGTAATACAGACAGCAATTACAGGCGTTTTCTGATATAGCCATTGAGTTCAATTACACCCATTGATCCGTGGCCGTTTCTTTCGCGTTGGGGACAACAGCTGTTGACGACTAGCAATAGCTAGGTTTCCATCCAATAGCTAGGTTTCCATCCTATTGAAGACAGATTTTCATGCGAATATTCTCAAATCCGCATAAAAACAATATGCGCATTTTGTCAACAGACAGGTGTTTTCATCAACTTGACTTGTTGCAGATAAAAGGCTGTGCGTGATGACGTAGGGCACATAAAATACATTTCGCTGTTAAATTCCCCATGTACCAAATACAGATAAAGCGCTTATCATAAAGCAATCACTTTTGCATTGGAACACACAGAATAGTACTCATCAATCCAGGTTAAATCACATCTGTTTTCACCCGACTTCGCCATGGAGGCAGCCAGGTTCCAAATCTATTGCGATCAACTTTCAGCTGGTGTAAAACGGGCGCGATTAATCGAACCTACTCACTGTAGTGAAGCCTAACCCGCCACGTTAGTTATCCTAACCTGCTATATAAACAAATAATTAGTGTCGAGAAACGGCCAGTCTCATTATCATCGGAACTGACCAAAGACAAGCACCAATGGGCGTTTCCTGATGTCAAGAAACGATCACATCAAGAAACAACCCGAATTGCGTTCTGCAATTACACCATATTAGAGACTGCGTAGACTACAAAGTGGTTACATGTGGTTACAATATAATAGTTCGTTTTAAAACGTTTGTTTTGCAAGAATAACGATTTCCCGAATAAGCCAGTTTATATGGCCACATCTGAAATAAGGCTACTGATGGGCCTTTTGATAAATGTAGAAAATCGCCAATCAAAATAAACGTTCTACCACAGTGACCATGTTATCTTTGCGAAGACTATTGGATTCTGAGTTAGGACATATAAAGACAAAGTTTGTATGTGAAAATTGTTTCTAAGATGCACACTTTCAGTTTTTCCGAACTCATCTCATTCGCGTCTAAGAGCGAAGCTCGCGCTACACCGATTATGCTGTTGACGTGTCCAAATCATTTTTTTTTTTAAATTGCTCAGAAACCCAGGTGTTTTAATCAACGCGTGCTTACTTCGACCATGACCTTACGCCGATTAAGATAAGAAGAACAAGGTGTTTACATGACTATTGCCACACTCGGACTTCACCCATAAATCAGTTTAACGTGAAATAATGAGTGTGAACGTAAACGCACTGAGGTGATCGATTGACCGACAACCAATTAGAATGTCGTTGTTGAGGAAACGTTGTGCGGAGTGGGCGGGGAGAGGACGACTGACAGACCGCTTCACAAACTGCCACTTTCTCTCACAGTCGCCCTAGTAGGAGAACCTGTTTTCACCACTTCCGACCCTCGACATGTCAAACAACAACGCCAGCAGCAACCTGGTCGTCGCTCAGAGAGTAGTGAAACAGCTGCGGTTTGAGGCCGGTGTCCGGAGGATCAAGGTAAACACTAACACCGAACAAACACGGAAGAGATGTTAACGGCAGTCCTGTCGCTGGGACAGCGTAGCCGCTTTGAGGTATGCTAGGCTACTGACGTGAAACAAAGTAGCAAACGCGAAGTTACAATGATGCAAAGGTTGCTTTATGAAGTTGTCGTGTCAGGTATAATAAAGTTGTACATGTTGTAACTGTTGCTACCTTGTATTAAGGTTGTCATGTTACAAATGTCTATTGAACAGTAAACTAGTCTACATCGTCGCCTCCTGTCAGTCAGTAGGCTAGTATTGTTGACATAGCCAAAATAATAAAAGGCGATCAAATAGGAAAGTAATTCATAATTCAATCAACTTTTGCCTGCTATCGAGACAGTCCTTGGACCACGGTCCTGCATCGGTAGCCTAGTGAAATAGATTGGAAGTCGGGTCAGAGTGTAGGCCTATCTTGGATGAGTCGGTACACTGACGTTCCCACGGGTTAGTAATATTCCGAAGCCATTTTTTTCTTTCTCTAAGTAAACTTGTCATATAAGTGCCTCTGCTTAGTGTAGCAAGGCTACTTCTAGCTCCCGAAAAGCCTTTTCCGCATGTAGGGTTTTCAGCCGTTACATTCGCCCACATTTGGCTCTGTGTATGTAAACTACAATTCTGAAACTGTGTTTTAACGTCAATAATCATCGCTTTCTGAACCTATGCCGATATGCCCCTTGTCTTTTCTCAGAATCTTTTAAATAAAAAAGATAGTTACTGTAGCCATAGACGCTGGTTGGGTGGGTGGGGAGGGGCTATGTCTACAGTAGGTGTATATTTTTTATTTGAAAGATTATTTCTAGCTGACATTAAAGATAAGGAGTATAGGTTGCGAAAACCGTTTCGGGAAATCGATGACCATTGACGTGTGTATCTTATTGTAGCCATAGGGGGCGGCATTTCTTCCTGCTCGGCCCATACACGAGTAGCCTTAAAGGCCTAGTGCACTAATTTGATTTGATGGGGGGGAAATATGAATGATCTTTTAACTGATTTGTCAGGGGGTGCAAGACCACTCCCCTTGGCTATGTGCATTAAACACTATGTTGACGTTAAACCCCAATACTTGTTCACGTCATCAATCGCCTTCCCTGTGGCTCAGTTGGTAGAGCATGGTGTGCGCAACGCCAGGGTTGTGGGTTCGATTCCCACGGGGGGCCAGTACAAAAAAAAATGTATTCACTACTGTAAGTCGCTCTGGATAAGAGCGTCTGCTAAACAACTAAAATATAAATGTAACTGCATTAGTTTGACGACTGACTACCACCAATGATTTCTGTAAGCTAGTTATGCTACCAGTTTATACGAATGGTAGTTAGCATTTAGCAGTCACTTCTTCTAAACCTGAAAAGAAACAACTTCTAAATGTTATGCAGTGAAAACAGCCAAATATATCTAAATCAGATTTTAGTAACCACAGTGTGGGCCTCAATACATCAGTCATGACGGATTTGACAAATATCCACTTTATTTCAAATGTGTTGGCTGTGCACCAATCCAGCATCCTATCCCCCACTGTCTGCATTCCAATGACCTCTTTACCGCATCTATCCCCATTACCTCCCCGATCTCTTTCCAGGAGTTCAAACCAATTTTTCGCCTCACCCCGTCAACCAATCATGTAAATGTGGAGCTATGCGGAGCCCTTCACATTGTTACAAAATGTGGCACGCGTTACGCACAGGTGTTTGGAGCAGCTAGATAGGCCGCCACCTGTGTTAATTAGCTATGTCTTCCGCAAACAAGCGCTGTAACATGGACATATGGCCATGTGGGAACACTAACCGTAACTATTTTATGGTGTGTAATCATTTACATGTTTTTATTTTTATTAATTTCTCAGACATGAGAGATATTTATTTAACTAGGCAAGTCAGTTAAGAACAAATTCTTATTTACAATGCCAGCCTACCCTGGCCTTCCCTGTAGCTCAGTTGGTTGAACATGGTGTTTTCAACGCCAGGGTTGTGGGTTCGATTCCCACGGGGGGCCAGCACAGAAAAAAAAGTATGAAAAGTATTAAATGTATGCATTCACTACTGTAAGTCGCTCTGGATAAGAGCGTCTGCTAACTAAAATGTAAGGCCGGCCGGCCAACGCTGAGCCAATTGTGCGCCGCCCTGTGGGACTCCCAATGACGGCCAAATGTGATACAGCCTGGAATAGAACCAGGGGCTGTAGTGACGCCTCTTGATGCGTTCCTTATGTTTCCAAAACAGTACCACGAGCGATGTGTTTTCATGTTTATAGCAAGCATCAGGGCTCCTAACAAACATCCCCTGGTCAGAAGACACTTATCGTCAATAAGCACTAAAGTAGTTAGCATCTATGAATGGGGTAGGCTACTTCCTGTACAGGGCATGAAGTACTCTTCTTTGCATTGGAAATCCAGCTGTAGCCTAACTAGTTTAGTCACCAGAAAATGTATTCAAAACTCCTGTGTTAATCTGTTTACTATGGAAATGAGGCTGTGTAGTAACACCAGTGCGATACAGAGCAATATAAGTTTTAATGTCACATGCACAAGAACAGTGAAATGCCTTTTGTCAACTCAAAACCTGACAATGCAATAATCAATAACAATGTATTACTAGAAGAAACACGTGAAATACGAAATATGAAGTACATGATTAGTAAGTAAGGTCAGCATTCTAATATACAGGAAGTATTTTAAAGTCAGTTCCAATACCATATTTACATGTGGCAGGGATACTGGAGGGATGGAGGTAGATATGTATAGGGAGACAGGGGATACGGAGGGAGATATGTATAGGGAGACAGGGGAATACTGGAGGGAGATATGTATAGGAACAGTGGATACTGGAGGGGAGACAGGGGATACTGGAGGGAGATATGTATAGGGAGACAGGGGATACTGGAGGGAGATATGTATAGGGAGACAGGGATACTGGAGGGCAGATATGTAATAGGGAGCACAGGGGGGATACTGGAGGGAGATATGTATAGGGAGACAGGGGATACTGGAGGGGAGATAATGTATAGGGAGACAGGGGATACTGGAGGGGAGATATGTATAGGGAGACAGGGGATACTGGAGGAGATATGTATAGGGAGACAGGGGATACTGGAGGGAGATAGGTATAGGGAGACAGGGGATACTGGAGGGAGATATGTATAGGGAGACAGGGGATACTGGAGGGAGATATGTATAGGGAGACAGGGGATACTGGAGGGAGATATGTATAGGGAGACAGGGGATACTGGAGGGAGATATGTATAGGGAGACAGGGGATACTGGAGGGAGATATGTATAGGGAGACAGGGGATACTGGAGGGAGATATGTATAGGGAGACAGGGGGATACTGGAGGGAGATATGTATAGGGAGACAGGGGGATACTGGAGGGAGATATGTATAGGGAGACAGGGGATACTGGAGGGAGATATGTATAGGGAGGACAGGGGATACTGGAGGGAGATATGTATAGGGAGACAGGGGATACTGGAGGGAGATATGTATAGGGAGACAGGGGATACTGGAGGGAGTTATAGGGAGACAGGGGATACTGGAGGGATATGTATAGGGAGACAGGGGATACTGGAGGGAGATATGTATAGGGAGACAGGGGATACTGGAGGGAGATATGTATAGGGAGACAGGGGATACTGAGGGAGATATGTATAGGGAGACAGGGGATACTGGAGGGAGATATGTATAGGGAGACAGGGGATACTGGAGGGAGATATGTATAGGGAGACAGGGGATACTGGAGGGAGATATGTATAGGGAGACAGGGGATACTGGAGGGAGATATGTATAGGGAGACAGGGGATACTGGAGGGATGGAGGTAGATATGTATAGGGAGACAGGGATACTGGAGGGATGGAGGTAGATATGTATAGGGGTAAGGGGATACTGGAGGCATGGAGGTAGATATGTATAGGGGTAAGGGGATGCTGGAGGGATGGAGGTAGATATGTATAGGGGTAAGGGGATGCTGGAGGGATGGAGGTAGATATGTATAGGGGTAAGGGGATACTGGAGGTAGATATGTATAGGGGTAAGGGGATACTGGAGGGATAGGGGTAAGGGGATACTGGAGGGATGGAGGTAGATATGTATAGGGGTAAGGGGATACTGGAGGTAGATATGTATAGGGGTAAGGGGATACTGGAGGGATAGGGGTAAGGGGATACTGGAGGGATGGAGGTAGATATGTATAGGGGTAAGGGGATACTGGAGGGATGGAGGTAGATATGTATAGGGGTAAGGGGATGCTGGAGGGGTGGAGGTAGATATGTATAGGGGTAAGGGGATACTGGAGGGATGGAGGTAGATATGTATAGGGAGACAGGGATACTGGAGGCATGGAGGTAGATATGTATAGGGGTAAGGGGATACTGGAGGGATGGAGGTAGATATGTATAGGGGTAAGGGATGCTGGAGGGATGGAGGTAGATATGTATAGGGGTAAGGGGATACTGGAGGTAGATATGTATAGGGGTAAGGGGATACTGGAGGTAGATATGTATAGGGGTAAGGGGATACTGGAGGGATGGAGGTAGATATGTATAGGGAGACAGGGATACTGGAGGCATGGAGGTAGATATGTATAGGGGTAAGGGGATGCTGGAGGGATGGAGGTAGATATGTATAGGGGTAAGGGGATGCTGGAGGTAGATATGTATAGGGGTAAGGGGATACTGGAGGTAGATATGTATAGGGGTAAGGGGATACTGGAGGGATGGAGGTAGATATGTATAGGGAGACAGGGATACTGGAGGCATGGAGGTAGATATGTATAGGGGTAAGGGGATACTGGAGGTAGATATGTATAGGGGTAAGGGGATACTGGAGGGATGGAGGTAGATATGTATAGGGGTAAGGGGATACTGGAGGGATGGAGGTAGATATGTATAGGGAGACAGGGATACTGGAGGCATGGAGGTAGATATGTATAGGGGTAAGGGGATGCTGGAGGGATGGAGGTAGATATGTATAGGGGTAAGGGGATGCTGGAGGGATGGAGGTAGATATGTATAGGGGTAAGGGGATACTGGAGGGGTGGAGGTAGATATGTATAGGGGTAAGGGGATGCTGGAGGGATGGAGGTAGATATGTATAGGGGTAAGGGGATGCTGGAGGGATGGAGGTAGATATGTATAGGGGTAAGGGGATGCTGGAGGGATGGAGGTAGATATGTATAGGGGTAAGGGGATGCTGGAGGGATGGAGGTAGATATGTATAGGGGTAAGGGGATACTGGAGGGATAGGGGTAAGGGGATACTGGAGGGATGGAGGTAGATATGTATAGGGGTAAGGGGATACTGGAGGGGTGGAGGTAGATATGTATAGGGGTAAGGGGATACTGGAGGGATGGAGGTAGATATGTATAGGGAGACAGGGATACTGGAGGCATGGAGGTAGATATGTATAGGGGTAAGGGGATGCTGGAGGGATGGAGGTAGATATGTATAGGGGTAAGGGGATACTGGAGGGATGGAGGTAGATATGTATAGGGGTAAGGGGATACTGGAGGGGTGGAGGTAGATATGTATAGGGGTAAGGGGATACTGGAGGGATGGAGGTAGATATGTATAGGGGTAAGGGGATACTGGAGGTAGATATGTATAGGGGTAAGGGGATACTGGAGGGATAGGGGTAAGGGGATACTGGAGGGATGGAGGTAGATATGTATAGGGGTAAGGGGATACTGGAGGGATGGAGGTAGATATGTATAGGGAGACAGGGATACTGGAGGCATGGAGGTAGATATGTATAGGGGTAAGGGGACAGGGATACTGGAGGGATAGAGGTAGATATGTATAGGGGTAAGGGGATACTGTAGGGATGGAGGTAGATATGTATAGGGGTAAGGGGACAGGGATACTGGAGGGATGGAGGTAGATATGTATAGGGGTAAGGGGATACTGGAGGTAGATATGTATAGGGGACAGGGCAACAGCATAAGACACACACTGCTGCTACTGTGTGTGTGTGTGCGCGCGTGTGCGCGTTGGAGTGACAGTGTGTAGGGCCCTGTGAGTGTGCATAGACCCAGTGCAAAGATTGAAATAAAAGGTCAATAAAGATCCAAGGTAAACTCTTATCTATTTATCAGTCGTATTGCTCTGGGATAGAAGCTGTTCAAGAGCCTGTTGGTGTCAGACTTGATGCACCGACCGGTACCTGTTGCTGTGTGGAAAATAGTCTATGGCTTGGGTGGTTGGAGTCTTGGACGATTTTCCCGGACCTTCTTTTCCCACCGCCTGATATAGAGGTCCTGGATGGCAGGGACCTCGGACCCAGTGATGTACCGGGCTGTCCGCACATCCTTCTGTAGCGCCATGCGATCCAGGGCGGTGCTATTGCCATACCAAGCAGTGATGCAGGCAGTCAATATGCAGTACGGAGCCCTTGTTTCCTCCATGTCCGCTCTCCACTGTGTCTACACCTGTCATGTGTTAGTAACATACAGGCCCGGGTTCCCAGATTAAACCTAGTCCTGGACTAAAAGCATGCTCCATTGAGATTCTCTATTTAAAACTCATTTTAATCCAGAACTAGGCTTGATATGTGTCCGGGAAACCGGTCCATAGTGTATATAGCTCCTGTAGGTTTTCACTCCAACTCCAGTTGTAAATAACCTGGTTCAACGTATCAAGCAGCTAATTATTAGAATCAGGTGCGTTAGATTAGTGTTGGAGCGAAAACCTACAGGAGGGTATCTCTCCAGGAACAGGGTTGGAGTGAAGCTACAGGAGGGTATCTCTCCAGGAACATGGTTGGAGGGAAAATACAGGAGGGTATCTCTCCAGGAACAGGGTTGGAGTGAAGCTACAGGAGGGTATCTCTCCAGGAACGGGGTTGGAGTGAAGCTACAGGAGGGTATCTCTCCAGGAACGGGGTTGGAGTGAAGCTACAGGAGGGTATCTCTCCAGGAACGGGGTTGGAGTGAAGCTACAGGAGGGTATCTCTCCAGGAACGGGGTTGGAGATCCCTGGTATCTAGGGGCAGTTTCTCGGACACAGATGAAGCCTGGTCCTGGACTAACAGCAGCTTTTAATAGATATTCTCCATTGAGGTCACTGTCTAGTTTAGGATTAGGTTTAATCTGTGCCTGGGAATCCGCCCCATAATGCATCAGTCCCAGTCATATCTTGTTGTATTCTGTAATGAATAATTATTATAATGAACCCCCAGGTGTCTCAAGCTGCGATGGACCTGAAGAACTACTGTCTGCAGAACGCTCACCAGGATCCTCTCCTGATGGGGGTACCCTCCAGTGACAACCCCTTCAGACCCCCCAAGTCCTGCAGCCTGTTCTGAGGTAGCCTAGAACACCTTCGTCCACTCTCTTCCTCCTCCTCTTCTCGGAAGGTCGCCTCGAGGTTAGAGCATTGGACCAGTAACCAAAAGGTCGCTGGTTCGGACACCGGAGCCGACAAGGTGAAAAATCTGTCGCTGTACCCTTCAGCAAGGCACTTAACCCGAATTACTCCAGGGGCGCTGTACAATGGTGACCCTGGTCGTGACCCCACAGGGGGAGTTGGGATATGCAAGAAACACATTTACATTACACACTTGTGTAACAGGACAAATATAGCCCCCCCCCCCCCAAATAATAATAATTATTATTATTACCTCGCTTTCTGCCAAGTTCTGCAGCCTGTTCTGAGGTAGTCTAGGACACAGTCATTGTTTGTCTCCTCTCTCTCCTCCACTCTCACCTGTTCCAGTCTCCTCTCTTCTCCACTCTCACCTGTTCCAGTCTCCTCCTCTCTTCTCCCACTCTCCTCCTCTTCTCGCCAGAATCCTGCAGCCTGTTCTGAGGATGTACACCTTCGTCCCCTCTCTCTTCTCCACTCTCTCACCTGTTCCAGTCTTCTCTCCTGTCTGGGTTTTGGATGAGATAGATGCTGGTGAATTGGCAATATGTCAGATGCTCCTAATTATAATAATTATGTGTGGTTGATAGTGTTTTGTTTATTTACCGTCTCTGTCTGTCTCTCCCTGTCTCTCTCTCCCCCACCCCTTCTGTCTGTCTGTCTGTCTGTCTGTCTGTCTGTCTGTCTGTCTGTCTGTCTGTCTGTCTGTCTGTGTGTCTCTCCCCACCCCCTCTGTCTCTCTCTGCAGCAGCAGTCAGTGTATGGAGGAGGAGTTGTTGCTGTATGTCCTATGAAGGATCCTTCCTCTTCTCTCTCTACTGCTGGTCCATTTGTGTGCTGCAGCTATCCCAATGTTAACCTCTAGCCTGATCCCAGATCTGGCATGCCAAGGCACGACAATGACCATATAGAAGTTGGCAAGACTGCACAAACAGATCTGGGACCAGGCTAGACAGTCCATGTATTAAGATAAAGCCTAGTAGTGCCATTATACATGCATGTTCAGGATGTTGATGTGATATCCTATTTGCTTTGATGATGATATTGTATTAGGGTTGTAACTTCCTGAAAATTCCCCAGTTTTCCAGAAATTTCTGTTGGAAGATTCCTGGAATCAGGAGGGAATAAGCAGAAAATCCAGGAATATTCTACTGGAATTTCTGGAAAATCTGGCAAGTTTTGGAAAGTTACAATGTAGGATTGCAGAACTACAGTATCTATGCACTGTATTTTCCACCAGTATGATATCAGCCTCTGACAGGCAGGCAGCCAGTGAATGTGCCTTTGAGGTTGTCTCTCTTTGTCTCCCAAATAGCACCCTATTCCCTATATAGTGCACTACTTTTGACCAGAGCCCTATAGTGCAGTACATAGAGAATAGGGTGTTATTTGGGATGCAACTTATGTGTCCGACGACATGTACAGCACAATAAGGAAGTGACCAACTGTTGAATGTTTTAACCAGGGTATGTATTGATATTTAGCCAACAGTTCTAGCCTATTGGCCAACATGCTGTCTTGTCACCTTCTATTGCTTGTGTTCCACATGCAGTATACTTCCTGGTACAAACTACCACATGGTACAGGTTGATATTCTCAACCCAGGGATACAGAACCATAGAATTCATGCAGAACACTAACCACATATCCCCAGTTGTACTCTATACAAGAGACTGGCAGTTACATGTTTCTTTTAAACTTTCGTCTATTTTATTTAAGATTTTATGAAATAATCAGCCTTTTTATCAAAGGGTTCGTTCATTCGGTTATGATGATACTGATGTGATCTTAAATGTTACATCGTTGTCCCCTCCTGTACCTTTTTTAGGAAGACACTCCTGTCCTGGCCTTTCTCCCTGCAAATGCTCGTCCTTCTCACGTTTTTCCACTAGCCTGCATTCAGTCCCCGATAACACTATAGCACATGTTCCACTAGCCTGCATTCAGTCACAGATAACACTATAGCACATGTTCCACTAGCCTGCATTCAGTCCCCGATAACACTATAGCACATGTTCCACTAGCCTGCATTCAGTCACCGATAACACTATAGCACATGTTCCACTAGCCTGCATTCAGTCCCCGATAACACTATAGCACATGTTCCACTAGCCTGCATTCAGTCCCCGATAACACTATAGCACATGTTCCACTAGCCTGCATTCAGTCCCCGATAACACTATAGCACATGTTCCACTAGCCTGCATTCAGTCCCCGATAACACTATAGCACATGTTCCACTAGCCTGCATTCAGTCCCCGATAACACTATAGCACATGTTCCACTAGCCTGCATTCAGTCACCGATAACACTATAGCACATGTTCCACTAGCCTGCATTCAGTCACCGATAACACTATAGCACATGTTCCACTAGCCTGCATTCAGTCACCGATAACACTATAGCACATGTTCCACTAGCCTGCATTCAGTCACCGATAACACTATAGCACATGTTCCACTAGCCTGCATTCAGTCACCGATAACACTATAGCACATGTTCCACTAGCCTGCATTCAGTCACCGATAACACTATAGCACATGTTCCACTAGCCTGCATTCAGTCACCGATAACACTATAGCACATGTTCCACTAGCCTGCATTCAGTCACCGATAACACTATAGCACATGTTCCACTAGCCTGCATTCAGTCACCGATAACACTATAGCACATGTTCCACTAGCCTGCATTCAGTCACCGATAACACTATAGCACATGTTCCACTAGCCTGCATTCAGTCACCGATAACACTATAGCACATGTTCCACTAGCCTGCATTCAGTCACCGATAACACTATAGCACATGTTCCACTAGCCTGCATTCAGTCCCCGATAACACTATAGCACATGTTCCACTAGCCTGCATTCAGTCCCCGATAACACTATAGCACATGTTCCACTAGCCTGCATTCAGTCCCCGATAACACTATAGCACATGTTCCACTAGCCTGCATTCAGTCCCCGATAACACTATAGCACATGTTCCACTAGCCTGCATTCAGTCCCCGATAACACTATAGCACATGTTCCACTAGCCTGCATTCAGTCCCCGATAACACTATAGCACATGTTCCACTAGCCTGCATTCAGTCCCCGATAACACTATAGCACATGTTCCACTAGCCTGCATTCAGTCCCCGATAACACTATAGCACATGTTCCACTAGCCTGCATTCAGTCCCCGATAACACTATAGCACATGTTCCACTAGCCTGCATTCAGTCCCCGATAACACTATAGCACATGTTCCACTAGCCTGCATTCAGTCCCCGATAACACTATAGCACATGTTCCACTAGCCTGCATTCAGTCCCCCGATAACACTATAGCACATGTTCCACTAGCCTGCATTCAGTCCCCGATAACACTATAGCACATGTTCCACTAGCCTGCATTCAGTCCCCGATAACACTATAGCACATGTTCCACTAGCCTGCATTCAGTCCCCGATAACACTATAGCACATGTTCCACTAGCCTGCATTCAGTCACCGATAACACCATAGCACATGTTCCACTAGCCTGCATTCAGTCACCGATAACACCATAGCACATGTTCCACTAGCCTGCATTCAGTCACCGATAACACCATAGCACATGTTCCACTAGCCTGCATTCAGTCACCGATAACACCATAGCACATGTTCCACTAGCCTGCATTCAGTCACCGATAACACCATAGCACATGTTCCACTAGCCTGCATTCAGTCACCGATAACACCATAGCACATGTTCCACTAGCCTGCATTCAGTCACCGATAACACCATAGCACATGTTCCACTAGCCTGCATTCAGTCACCGATAACACTATAGCACATGTTCCACTAGCCTGCATTCAGTCACCGATAACACCATAGCACATGTTCCACTAGCCTGCATTCAGTCACCGATAACACCATAGCACATGTTCCACTAGCCTGCATTCAGTCACCGATAACACCATAGCACATGTTCCACTAGCCTGCATTCAGTCACCGATAACACCATAGCACATGTTCCACTAGCCTGCATTCAGTCACCGATAACACCATAGCACATGTTCCACTAGCCTGCATTCAGTCACCGATAACACCATAGCACATGTTCCACTAGCCTGCATTCAGTCACCGATAACACCATAGCACATGTTCCACTAGCCTGCATTCAGTCACCGATAACACCATAGCACATGTTCCACTAGCCTGCATTCAGTCACCGATAACACCATAGCACATGTTCCACTAGCCTGCATTCAGTCACCGATAACACCATAGCACATGTTCCACTAGCCTGCATTCAGTCACCGATAACACCATAGCACATGTTCCACTAGCCTGCATTCAGTCACCGATAACACTATAGCAAATGGGAACGTGTTTACCGAAGACAAACAACTCATTTCCATATGCCACAGCTGGTGCTTCAGCTTGTTTCAGGTTACTGATTAGCCGCATCACCATCACTGCCATTTTTAGGATTCCATCAGCCTATATCAGTTTTTCTTTTTATCGTTGAACTGTCTAGCCTAGCTACCTGCCTTGAATGATGAGTTTTAAATTTGATACCTGATATACTGTCGATCCTCTGTGCCTTAACTAACTTTGTAACTGTGTTTCCAACCTAGTAAATCACATTTACCACTATGTGTGTGTGTGTGTGTCTACTTTATGCATGTGGGTGGTTCTTTGGATAGATTGTTGATGCCTAAACATTTTTGAAAGGTATACTTCCAATGTGCCAACAAAAAACTTCAGTTTCTTGGCAGCAGGCCAGCATTCCAGAGTCACTGTTGATGTTGAGACTGGTGTTTGGCAGGTACTATTTAATGAAGCTGCCAGTTGAGGACTTGTGAGGTTTCTGTTTCTCAAACTAGAAAGTCTAATGTACTTGCCCTCTTGTTCAGTTGTGCACCAAGGCCTCCCACTCCTCTTTCTATTCTGGTTAGAGCCAGTGTGCGCTGTTATGTGAAGGGAGAAGTACACAGCGTTGTACAAGATCTTCAGTTTCTTGGCAATTTCTCACATGGAAAAGCCTTCATTTCTCAGAACAAGAATAGACTGACGAAATAAGGCCAGTTTTATTGCTTCTTTAATCAGAACAATAGTTTTCAGCTGTGCTAACATAATTGCAAAAGGGTTTTCTAATGATCAATTAGCCTTTTAAAATGATAAACTTGGATTAGCTAACACAAAGTGCCATTGAAACCGAGGAGTGATGGTTGCTGATAATGGGCCTCTGTACGCCCATGTAGATATTCCATTAAAAATCTGCCGTTTCCAGCTGCAATAGTCATTTACAACATTAACAATGTCTACACTGTATTTCTGATCAATTTGATGTTATTTTAATGGACAGAAAATGTGCTTTTCTTTCAAAAACAAGGACATTTCTAAGTGACTGCAAACTTTTGAAACGTATATATAAATATTATTGGACTACCCTCTATCCCACAGGTTTGAGAAACAAGGACAGATAGCCTTGGTATTTCACAAGATGCAGCTACTGCCACCCACTTACTGTGGGTGGCAGTAGCGAGCAGCACGGTAGTTTGCTTGATCGTGAAGTCTGACCCGACGAAGCAAAGTCAAGTAGCGAAGATGGCGGTATCGGTGTTTCCCTGTGTGCGGTTGCGGTCCATCGGGGACGCGAACGGAGAGATCCAGCGACACTCCGAGCAACAGCCCCTGAGGTTGGAGGTTAAAAGCACCCCAGACACGGCTCTCCTTAATCTCTCCAATAGTAAGTAGCTGCTATAATCAGCTCCCGGCGTATTGATTATCCGCTAGTTAGCTAGCGCTTCCTGCCTTGTGGTAGCCCGAGAACCCTTCACGATGCTAGGAAGAATGAATAGGATTCAGTAAAGCGGCGGCTAACCAACTTTAGCATCTTGCTAGCAAGCTAACCAGGTAGCATTTCACTGTGATGAGCCGGTGCGTTGGGGTAGCACACGTTTACCCAAAATGTGTTTTTCAAATCGAACTAATGTTGCTGTTGTAGAAATTGGGTGGTTATTACCAGAATATCGATACAGTACATATAAAATATCATTTTATTAACGTTATGAGAGAGCATGCTAGTGAACTAGCTAAGTTTGAGGCTGGCTATGCCTATACATCTAGGTGGCTTTGTCCTGTAGCCACAAGTCTTCATTGCAGAGTAACGTTAGCAGGTCAGTTAGCCTGGAACACGACGTTGAATTTCATTGAATTTGATGTTGGGCATAATTGAATCGTTGTGATCAGGAAAGTTCACTCCCTCGACCTCTGCAAGCCAGAATGTTGAATAAAAATATGTTTTAACTTACTTTTAACCGTGCGGTTGGTCCATTAACAATACAAAAAAAGTATAATTAAATACACTTTTCAAAGTACTAGGGTGTTTACAATGTCTCTCGCATGAAGCATGTGCACAAGATGAAAATAGAAGCCTGCGTGCTTGCCAAGCTCTTGCACCTGTTTACATGCTTCTGCAGATGCTTCATTTGAAGCACTGATAGTGACATTTTAACTCCCTACCAGTGCTTTGAAAAGTTGGTTTAATTCTACTTTGGAAATATTGTGTGTGTGTGTGTGTGTGGCTTTATCTTACCTGTCTCTGATGGTTTGTCAACAGGCGATGAGACCTCAGTCTTCAAGTGTTCGTTGTCCAGGGAAACGGAATGCAGTCGTGTGGGGAAACAGTCATTCATCATCACACTGGGCTGCAACAGTGTCCTGCTACAGTTCTCCTCACCTGCAGGTAGGCTGTGTGGATGTTTACAAAAGTTGTGCAGTGATTGCCTCATCGGTGGTGATGTTCAGTCTGTTTCTAACTGTGTGTGTGTGTGTGTGTGTGTGTGTGTGTGTGTGTGTGTGTGTGTGTGTGTGTAGAGTTTACTTCCTTCTATAACATTCTGAAGAGTTGCCGGGGCCACAATGCAGAACACTCCGTCTTCAGTGACCGGACAGAAGAGTCCTCTGCTGTGCAATACTTTCAGGTGGGAGACAGACACACACACACACACACATCTGAATTTTGACTGATTGGCCTCTGAATGACCTTTGCCTTCTCCCTTTTGACCTTGTCTCCCTCTAGTTCTATGGCTATCTCTCTCAGCAGCAGAACATGATGCAGGACTACGTTCGGACCGGAACCTACCAACGTGCCATCCTTCAGAACCATGTTGACTTTAAGGACAAGGTACCACACACAGGCACAGACACACGGTGACTGATTTTATGTGTGCTGCCAATCCAATGATCTGTGATCTCTCCCTCTTCCCCCCTCTTCCTCCTCTCCCTCTCTCTAGGTGGTGTTAGATGTGTGCTGCCAATCCAATGATCTGTGATCTCTCCCTCTTCCCCCCGTCTTCCTCCCTCCCCCTCTCTCTAGGTGGTGTTAGATGTGGGCTGCCAATCCAATGATCTGTGATCTCTCCCTCTTCCCCCCTCTTCCTCCTCCCCCTCTCTCTAGGTGGTGTTAGATGTGGGCTGCCAATCCAATGATCTGTGATCTCTCCCTCTTCCCCCCGTCTTCCTCCCTCCCCCTCTCTCTAGGTGGTGTTAGATGTGGGCTGCCAATCCAATGATCTGTGATCTCTCCCTCTTCCCCCCTCTTCCTCCTCCCCCTCTCTCTAGGTGGTGTTAGATGTGTGCTGCCAATCCAATGATCTGTGATCTCTCCCTCTTCCCCCCGTCTTCCTCCCTCCCCCTCTCTCTAGGTGGTGTTAGATGTGGGCTGCCAATCCAATGATCTGTTATCGCTCCCTCTTCCCCCCTCTTCCTCCTCCCCCTCTCTCTAGGTGGTGTTAGATGTGGGCTGCCAATCCAATGATCTGTGATCTCTCCCTCTTCCCCCCTCTTCCTCCTCCCCCTCTCTCTAGGTGGTGTTAGATGTGGGCTGCCAATCCAATGATCTGTGATCTCTCCCTCTTCCCCCCTCTTCCTCCTCCCCCTCTCTCTAGGTGGTGTTAGATGTGGGCTGCCAATCCAATGATCTGTGATCTCTCCCTCTTCCCCCCGTCTTCCTCCCTCCCCCTCTCTCTAGGTGGTGTTAGATGTGGGCTGCCAATCCAATGATCTGTGATCTCTCTCTAGGTGGTGTTAGATGTGGGCTGCCAATCCAATGATCTGTGATCTCTCCCTCTTCCCCCCGTCTTCCTCCCTCCCCCTCTCTCTAGGTGGTGTTAGATGTGGGCTGCCAATCCAATGATCTGTGATCGCTCCCTCTTCCCCCCTCTTCCTCCTCCCCCTCTCTCTAGGTGGTGTTAGATGTGGGCTGCCAATCCAATGATCTGTGATCTCTCCCTCTTCCCCCCTCTTCCTCCTCCCCCTCTCTCTAGGTGGTGTTAGATGTGTGCTGCCAATCCAATGATCTGTGATCTCTCCCTCTTCCCCCCTCTTCCTCCTCCCCCTCTCTCTAGGTGGTGTTAGATGTGTGCTGCCAATCCAATGATCTGTGATCTCTTCCCCCCTCTTCCTCCTCCCCCTCTCTCTAGGTGGTGTTAGATGTGTGCTGCCAATCCAATGATCTGTGATCTCTCCCTCTTCCCCCCTCTTCCTCCTCCCCCTCTCTCTAGGTGGTGTTAGATGTGGGCTGCCAATCCAATGATCTGTGATCTCTCCCTCTTCCCCCCTCTTCCTCCTCCCCCTCTCTCTAGGTGGTGTTAGATGTGGGCTGTGGTTCAGGTATTCTGTCGTTCTTTGCGGCGCAGGCCGGAGCCAGGAAGGTCTACGCTGTGGAGGCTAGCACCATGGCCCAGCATGCAGAGGTAACACACAAACACTCACCACCACACTGACCAGCACCACACTGACCACCACCACGCTGACCACCACCACGCTGACCACCACCACGCTGACCACCACCACGCTGACCACCACCACGCTGACCGCTGACCACCACCACGCTGACCACCACCACGCTGACCACCACGCTGACCACCACGCTGACCACCACCACGCTGACCACCACCACACTGACCAGCACACTGACCACCACCACGCTGACCACCACCACGCTGACCACCACCACACTGACCACCACCACGCTGACCACCACCACACTGACCAGCACACTGACCACCACCACACTGACCACCACCACGCTGACCACCACCACCACGCTGACCACCACCACCACACTGACCACCACCACACTGACCACCACCACACTGACCAGCACCACGCTGACCACCACCACGCTGACCACCACC
This sequence comes from Salmo trutta, assembly GCF_901001165.1. Lineage (NCBI taxonomy): Eukaryota > Metazoa > Chordata > Actinopteri > Salmoniformes > Salmonidae > Salmo > Salmo trutta. The sequence goes on from NC_042994.1 coordinate 22,663,512, forward strand.
ACGCTGACCACCACCACACTGACCACCACCACGCTGACCACCACCACGCTGACCACCACCACGCTGACCACCACCACCACACTGACCACCACACTGACCACCACCACCACACTGACCACCACACTGACCACCACCACCACACTGACCACCACCACCACACTGACCACCACCACCACACTGACCACCACCACCACACTGACCACCACACTGACCACCACCACCACACTGACCACCACACTGACCACCACCACCACACTGACCACCACACTGACCACCACCACCACACTGACCACCACCACCACACTGACCACCACCACCACACTGACCACCACACTGACCACCACCACCACACTGACCACCACACTGACCACCACCACACTGACCACCACCACCACACTGACCACCACACTGACCACCACCACACTGACCACCACACTGACCACCACCACACTGACGGTACGAGTGTCAGTTTGTTTCTTTTGCTGTGATATATTTTTATTATGGTGATTCTTGGTGATAAAGCTGTTGTTAATTAGACTACACTGAGAGGCCTCCTCAATCACGCGCACTATCACACACACACCCTAACCCCGTGTTTGTGTGTAGGTGCTGGTAAACTCCAACGGAATGGGGGATCGTGTGGTGGTGATAGCAGGGAAGGTGGAGGAGATCTCTCTACCAGAGCAGGTGGACATCATCATCTCTGAGCCCATGGGATACATGCTCTTCAACGAGAGAATGCTGGAGAGTTACCTGCACGCCAAGAAGTTCCTCAAGCCCAATGGTGAGGGAGGGATGGAGGGAAGGAGGGAGGAAGTTAGAGAATGCTGGAGAGTTACCTGCACGCCAAGAAGTTGTTAAAGCTGATAGAGGGAGGAGGTAATCGATGAGTGAGGGAGGGAGGAGGTGCTTGATGAGGGAGGGATGGTGATGCATGATAGAGGGTGGGAGGGATAAAGAAAGTGGGATGAGGGAGGGATGAGAGAGGAAGGGAGGGAGGGATGGATGGCAGGGGGATGAGGGAGGGATGGATGACGGAGGGAGGGAAGAAGAAGTGATGGATGAGAGGGAGAGGGAGGGAAAGAGGAGGTGATAGATGAGAGAGGGAGGGATAGAGGTGATGGATGAGGGAGGGATGGTGATGGATGAGAGAGAGGGAGGGATAGAGGAGGTGATGGATGAGAGGGAGGGATGGTGATGGATGAGAGGGATGAGAGGGAGAGGGAGGGATGGTGATGGATGAGGGAGGGATAGAGGAGGTGATGGATGTGGGATGAGGGAGGGATGGTGATGGATGAGAGAGGGAGGGATAGAGGTGATGGATGAGAGAGGGAGGGATAGAGGTGATGGATGGATGGATGAGAGAGGGAGGGATAGGGGTGATGGATGAGAGAGGAGGCCATAGAGGAGGTGATGGATGGGAGGGGGGATGAGGGAGGGATGGATGAAGTGGTGGATGAGGGAGGGAGGGAGGGATAGAGGAGGTGATGGATGAGGGAGGGAGGGATAGAGGAGGTGATGGATGAGAGAGGGAGGCATGGAGGAGGTGATGGATGAGAGAGGGAGGGGGGGTGGGATGGAGGAGGTGATGGATGAGAGAGGGAGGGAGGGATGGATGGATGAGGGAGGGAGGGTGGGATAGATAGATAGAGGTGAGGGATAGATAGATAGATAGATAGAGGAGGTGATGGATGAGAGAGGGAGGGATACAGCCCAAGGGTAAGATGGAGGGAAGGATGGAGATGGAGATACAGTGGGGGGGAAAAGTATTTGATACGTTTGCCCACTGATTTTGTACGTTTGCCCACTTACAAAGAAATTATCAGTTTATAATTTTAATGGTAGGTTTATATGAACACTGAGAGACAGAATAACAACAACAAAAAATCCAGAAAAACGCATGTCAAAAATGTTATAAAATGATTTGCATTTTAATGAGGGAAATAAGTATTTGACCCCTCTGCAAAACATGACTTAGTACTTGGTGGCAAAACCCTTGTTGGCAATCAGAGGTCAGACGTTTCTTGTAGTTGGCCACCAGGTTTGCACACATCTCAGGAGGGATTTTGTCCCACTCCTCTTTGCAGATCTTCTCCAAGTCATTAAGGTTTCGAGGCTGACGTTTGGCAACTCGAACCTTCAGCTCCCTCCACAGATTTTCTATGGGATTAAGGTCTGGAGACTGGCTAGGCCACTTGAAGATCTTAATGTGCTTCTTCTTGAGCCACTCCTTTGTTGCTTTGGCCGTGTGTTTTGGGTCATTGTCATGCTGGAATACCAATCAACGACCCATTTTCAATGCCCTGGCTGAGGGAAGGAGGTTCTCACCCAAGATTTGACAGTACATGGCCCCATCAAATGATGCGGTGAAGTTGTCCTGTCCCCTTAGCAGAAAAACACCCCAAAGCATAATGTTTCCACCTCCATGTTTGACGGTGGGGATGGTGTTCTTGGGGTCATAGGCAGCATTCCTCCTCCTCCTCCTCCAAACACGACGAGTTGAGTTGATGCCAAAGAGCTCCATTTTGGTCTCATCTGACCACAACACTTTCACCAGTTGTCCTCTGAATCATTCAGATGTTCATTGGCAAACTTCAGACGGGCATGTATATGTATTCTTGAGCAGGGGGACCTTGCGGGCGCTGCAGGATTTCAGTCCTTCACAGCGTAGTGTGTTACCAATTGTTTTCTTGGTGACTATGGTCCCAGCTGCCTTGAGATCATTGACAAGATCCTCCCGTGTAGTTCTGGGCTGATTCCTCACCGTTCTCATGATCATTGCAACTCCACGAGGTGAGATCTTGCATGGAGCCCCAGGCCGAGGGATATTGACAGTTCTTTTGTGTTTATTCCATTGGCGAATAATCGCACCAACTGTTGTCACCTTCTCACCAAGCTGCTTGGCGATGGTCTTGTAGCCCATTCCAGCCTTGTGTAGGTCTACAATCTTGTCCCTGACATCCTTGGAGAGCTCTTTGGTCTTGGCCATGGGGGAGAGTTTGGAATCTGATTGATTGATTGCTTCTGTGGACAGGTGTCTTTTATACAGGTAACAAGCTGAGATTAGGAGCACTCCCTTTAAGAGTGTGCTCCTAATCTCAGCTCGTTACCTGTATAAAAGACACCTGGGAGCCAGAAATCTTTCTGATTGAGAGGGTCAAATACTTATTTCCCTCATTAAAATGCAAATCAATTTATAACGTTTTTGACATGCGTTTTTTTGGATATTTTTGTTGTTATTCTGTCTCTCACTGTTCATATAAACCTACCATTAAAATTATAGACTGATCATTTCTTTATCAGTGGGCAAACGTACAAAATCAGCAGGGGATCAAATACTTTTTCCCCCACTGTATGGAAGGAAAGAAAGAGGGGGATGAGGAAATGGAATTAGTAAAAAGGTGTATACAGGTGTTGCCGACAGCCCTAACCCTCTCTCCTCTCCTAGGTAACGGCCCTAACCCTCTCTCCTCTCCTAGGTAACGGCCCTAACCCTCTCTCCTCTCCTAGGTAACGGCCCTAACCCTCTCTCCTCTCCTAGGTAACGGCCCTAACCCTCTCTCCTCTCCTAGGTAACGGCCCTAACCCTCTCTCCTCTCCTAGGTAACGGCCCTAACCCTCTCTCCTCTCCTAGGTAACGGCCCTAACCCTCTCTCCTCTCCTAGGTAACGGCCCTAACCCTCTCTCCTCTCCTAGGTAACGGCCCTAACCCGCTCTCCTCTCCTAGGTAACGGCCCTAACCCGCTCTCCTCTCCTAGGTAACGGCCCTAACCCCGCTCTCCTCTCCTAGGTAACGGCCCTAACCCGCTCTCCTCTCCTAGGTAACGGCCCTAACCCTCTCTCCTCTCCTAGTAACGCCCTAACCCTCTCTCCTCTCCTAGGTAACGGCCCTAACCCTCTCTCCTCTCCTAGGTAACGGCCCTAACCCTCTCTCCTCTCCTAGGTAACGGCCCTAACCCTCTCTCCTCTCCTAGGTAACGGCCCTAACCCTCTCTCCTCTCCTAGGTAACCCTCTCTCCCTCTCCTAGGTAACGGCCCTAACCCTCTCTCCTCATCCTAGGTAACGGCCCTAACCCTCTCTCCTCTCCTAGGTAAACGGCCCTAACCCTCTCTCCTCTCCTAGGTAACGGCCCTAACCCTCTCTCCTCTCCTAGTAACGGCCCTAACCCGCTCTCCTCTCCTAGGTAACGGCCCTAACCCGCTCTCCTCTCCTAGGTAACGGCCCTAACCCGCTCTCCTCTCCTAGGTAACGGGCCCTAACCCGCTCTCCTCTCCTAGGTAACGGCCCTAACCCGCTCTCCTCTCCTAGGTAACGGCCCTAACCCGCTCTCCTCTCCTAGGTAACGGCCCTAACCCGCTCTCCTCTCCTAGGTAACGGCCCTAACCCGCTCTCCCTCTCCTAGGTAACGCCCTAACCCGCTCTCCTCTCCTAGGTAACGGCCCTAACCCGCTCTCCTCTCCTATGTAACCGGCCCTAACCCGCTCTCCTCATCCTAGGTAACGGCCCTAACCCGCTCTCCTCTCCTAGGTAACGGCCCTAACCCGCTCTCCTCTCCTAGGTAACGGCCCTAACCCGCTCTCCTCTCCTAGGTAACGGCCCTAACCCGCTCTCCTCTCCTAGGTAACGGCCCTAACCCGCTCTCCTCTCCTAGGTAACGGCCCTAACCCGCTCTCCTCTCCTAGGTAACGCCCTAACCCGCTCTCCTCTCCTAGGTAACGGCCCTAACCCGCTCTCCTCTCCTAGGTAACGGCCCTAACCCGCTCCTCTCCTAGGTAACGGCCCTAACCCGCTCTCCTCTCCTAGGTAACGGCCTAACCCGCTCTCCTCTCCTAGGTAACGGCCCTAACCCGCTCTCCTCTCCTAGGAACGGCCCTAACCCTCTCTCCTCTCCTAGGTAACGGCCCTAACCCTCTCTCCTCTCCTAGGTAACGGCCCTAACCCTCTCTCTCCTCTCCTAGGGTAACGGCCCTAACCCTCTCTCCTCTCCTAGGTAACGGCCCTAACCCTCTCTCCTCTCCTAGGTAACGGCCCTAACCCTCTCTCCTCTCCTAGGTAACGGCCCTAACCCTCTCTCCTCTCCTAGGTAACGGCCCTACCCTCTCTCCTCTCCTAGGTAACGGCCCATAACCCTCTCTCCTCTCCTAGGTAACGGCCCTAACCCTCTCTCCTCTCCTAGGTAACGGCCCTAACCCTCTCTCCTCTCCTAGGTAACGGCCCTAACCCTCTCTCCTCTCCTAGGTAACGGCCCTAACCCTCTCTCCTCTCCTAGGTAACGGCCCTAACCCTCTCTCCTCTCCTAGGTAACGGCCCTAACCCTCTCTCCTCTCCTAGGTAACGGCCCTAACCCTCTCTCCTCTCCTAGGTAACGGCCCTAACCCTCTCTCCTCTCCTAGGTAACGGCCCTAACCCTCTCTCCTCTCCTTAGGTAACGGGCCCTAACCCTCTTCCTCTCCTAGGTAACGGCCCTAACCCTCTCTCCTCTCCTAGGTAACGGCCCTAACCCTCTCTCCTCTCCTAGGTAACGGCCCTAACCCTACCTCTCTCCTCTCCTAGGTAACGGCCCTAACCCTCTCTCCTCTCCTAGGTAACGGCCCTAACCCTCTCTCCTCTCCTAGGTAACGGCCCTAAACCCTCTCTCCTCTCCTAGGTAACGGCCCTAACCCTCTCTCCTCTCCTAGGTAACGGCCCTAACCCTCTCTCCTCTCCTAGGTAACGGCCCTAACCCTCTCTCCTCTCCTAGGTAACGGCCCTAACCCTCTCTCCTCTCCTAGGTAACGGCCCTAACCCTCTCTCCTCTCCTAGGTAACATGTTCCCCACTTTAGGTGACGTCCACCTGGCTCCCTTCACAGACGAACAGTTATACATGGAACAATTCACCAAGGCCAACTTCTGGTGAATAACCTTTCCCTTCATTTTTTACCTTCATTTAACAAGCTACAGTTTAACTCTTAATTATGCAACTTCTGGTGAATAACCGTTAACTTTATTTACTATATTATTAAAGCTTCATTTTTACCTGGAAAGTGTTGGGGGGAGGAGAGCGAATTCACCACGATTTTGTTACAACTATACAAAAATATTTAATTGTCACTGTCAACTAACTAAAGCCACTTCCCACGGTCTCTCTCTCTCTCTGTGTGTGTGTGTGTGTCCAGGTATCAGCCATCGTTCCATGGTGTTGATCTGTCATCACTGAGAGAAGCTGCAGTAGACGAGTATTTCAGACAAACCCATTGTGGTGAGACTTTCTCTCTCTCCCCCTCTATCTGGTTCTCATCCTCAGTCCTCTCTCTTCTATCTGGTTCTCATCCTCAGTCCTCTCTCTCCCCCTCTATCTGGTTCTCATCCTCAGTCCTCTCTCTCTCTCTTCTATCTGGTTCTCATCCTCAGTCCTCTCTCTTCTATCTGGTTCTCATCCTCAGTCCTCTCTCTCCCCCTCTATCTGGTTCTCATCCTCAGTCCTCTCTCTCTCTCTTCTATCTGGTTCTCATCCTCAGTCCTCTCTCTTCTATCTGGTTCTCATCCTCAGTCCTCTCTCTCCCCCTCTATCTGGTTCTCATCCTCAGTCCTCTCTCTCCCCCTCTATCTGGTTCTCATCCTCAGTCCTCTCTCTCTCTCTTCTATCTGGTTCTCATCCTCAGTCCTCTCTCTCTCTCTTCTATCTGGTTCTCATCCTCAGTCCTCTCTCTTCTATCTGGTTCTCATCCTCAGTCCTCTCTCTCTTCTATCTGGTTCTCATCCTCAGTCCTCTCTCTCTTCTATCTGGTTCTCATCCTCAGTCCTCTCTCTCTCTCTTCTATCTGGTTCTCATCCTCAGTCCTCTCTCTCTCTCTTCTATCTGGTTCTCATCCTCAGTCCTCTCTCTCTCTCTTCTATCTGGTTCTCATCCTCAGTCCTCTCTCTCTCTCTTCTATCTGGTTCTCATCCTCAGTCCTCTCTCTCTCTCTTCTATCTGGTTCTCATCCTCAGTCCTCTCTCTCTCTCTTCTATCTGGTTCTCATCCTCAGTCCTCTCTCTCTCTCTTCTATCTGGTTCTCATCCTCAGTCCTCTCTCTCTTCTATCATACAGTTGAAGTCAGAAGTTTACATACACCTTAGCCAAATACATTTAAACTCAGTTTCACAATTCCTGACATGTAATCCTAGTAAAAATTCCCTGTCTTAGGTTAGTTAGGATCACCACTTTATTTTAACAATGTGAAATGTCAGATTAATAGTATAGAGAGATTTATTTCAGCTTTTATTTCTTTCATCACATTCCCAGTGGGTCAGAAGTTTACATACAATCAATTAGTATTTGGTAGCATTGCCTTTTAAATTGGTTAACTTCTCGGTCAAACATTTCGGGTAGCCTTCCACAAGCTTCCCACAATAAGTTGGGTGAATTTTGGCCCATTCCTCCTGACAGAGCTGGTGTAACTGAGTCAGGTTTGTAGGCCTCCTTACTCGCACATGCTTTTTCAGTTCTGCCCAAAAAATGTCTATAGGATTGAAATCAGGGCTTTGTGATGGCCACTCCAATACCTTGACTTTGTTGTCCTTAAGCCATTGTGCCACAACTTTGGAAGTATGCTTGGGGTCATTGTCCATTTGGAAGACCCATTTGCGACCAAGCTTTAACTTCCTGACTGATGTCTTGAGATGTTGCTTCAATATATCCACGTAATTTCCCTGCCTCATGATGCCATCTATTTTGTGAAATGCACCAGTCCCTCCTGCAGCAAAGCAACCCCACAATATGATGCTGCCACCCCCGTGCTTCACGGTCGGGATGGTGTTCTTCGGCTTGCAAGCCTCCCCCTTTTTCCTCCAAATATAATGATGGTCTTTATGTCCAAACAGTTCTATTTTTGTTTCCTCAGACCAGAGGACATTTCTCCAAAAAGTACGATCTTTGTCCCCATGTGCAGTTGCAAACCGTAGTCTGGCTTTTTTTATGGCAGTTTTGGAGCAGTGGCTTCTTCCTTGCTGAGCGGTCTTTCAGGTTATGTCGATATAGGACTCGTTTTACTGTGGACATAGATACTTTTGTACCTGTTTCCTCCAGCATCTTCACAAGGTTCTTTGCTGTTGTTCTGGGATTGATTTGCACTTTTCGCACCAAAGTATGTTCATCTCTAGGAGACAGAACACGTCTCCTTCCTGAGCGGTATGACGGCTGCGTGGTCCCATGGTGTTTATACTTGCGTAATATTGTTTGTACAGATGAACGTGGTACCTTCAGGCGTTTGGAAATTGCTCCCAAGGATGAACCAGACTTGTGGAGGTCTACAATTTTTTTTCTGAGGTCTTGGCTGATTTCTTTTGATTTTCCCATGATGTCAAGCAAAGAGGCACTGAGTTTGAAGGTAGGCTTGAAATACATCCACAGGTACACCTCCAATTGACTCAAATTATGTCAATTAGCCTATCAGAAGCTTCTAAAGCCATGACATCATTTTCAGGAATTTTCCAAGCTGTTTAAAGGCACAGCCAACTTAGTGTATGTAAACTTCTGACCCACTGGAATTGTGATACAGTGAATTATAAGTGAAATAATCTGTCTGTAAACAATTGTTGGAAAAATTACTTGTGCCATGCACAAAGTAGATGTCCTAACCGACTTGAGAAAACTGTAGTTTGTTAACAAGATATTTGTGGAGTGGTTGGAAAAACTAGTTTAAATGACTCCAACCTAAGTGTATATATCTATCTGTCCAATACAGAAATGTAATGATCTCTCTCTCTCAGGACACCTTTGATATCCGTATCCTCATGTCCAAGTCTGTCAAATACACCGTCAACTTCCTGGACGCGAAAGAGGGGGATCTGCACAGGTGAGTCCATCGCCTCCTCTTTCCTTTGGGCCCTGTATTTAGAGAGCTCTCCTTCGGGGGGCCTGTATTTAGAGAGCTCTCCTTCGGGGGGCCTGTATTTAGAGAGCTCTCCTTCGGGGGGCCTGTATTTAGAGAGCTCTCCTTCTGGGGCCTGTATTTAGAGAGCTCTCCTTCTGGGGCCTGTATTTAGAGAGCTCTCCTTCTGGGGCCTGTATTTAGAGAGCTCTCCTTCAGGGGGCCTGTATTTAGAGAGCTCTCCTTCTGGGGCCTGTATTTAGAGAGCTCTCCTTCGGGGGGGCCTGTATTTAGAGAGCTCTCCTTCGGGGGGCCTGTATTTAGAGAGTCTCCCTTCGTGGGGCCTGTATTTAGAGAGCTCTCCTTCGGGGGGGCCTGTATTTAGAGAGCTCTCCTTCGGGGGGGCCTGTATTAGAGAGCTCTCCTTCGGG